>NC_079362.1:50723196-50775696 GCF_029582105.1 Oenanthe melanoleuca
GTAAATGCCTTACTCAGAGTGTTGCAAATGAGCAGGTTAGGTCACTTAGAGAACCACTGTCAGAGGTATTAGCAAAAATGTTTTTAATAAGAAGTTTTTTAAATGCAGCTTCCCAAAGTTTGATGGCAAGATCCATTCTATTACTATAGATGAAACTATATGGATGAAACATAGAAGGGCACATTGAATTGAATTAGATTAAATTTAGAATTTAAATTAAATTTAGGGACACAATGGGGTTATGGAGACCTTTCCACTGAGTCATGAAATTCAGAGTGGACCTCTTGTATTCTAAACTGTTGATGAAACACAGGTATGTTCCAGCACAGAAGCCCTTGCTAGTGATACCAACACGATGTTTTTGCCTTTTATATACCTTTCAGTATTCTTAGCAAGCATACTTGTAATTCCTTAAGTCTGATAACTTAGCATAGTCCTGGTATTTGGTTAGGCCAGGAGACCAAACATCCTAAAGGCCTCATAGCAGGAGAATGGAAAACCCTACACTGTCTTGGGATACCAAGGTCCTCTCTAGAACATATCCTGTAAATTGGAGATTTGGCTCATCCAGGGGGGAGTTCCTCAAATGAGGGAATATCATGCCATTCATCCAGGCCTCCCAGGGGCACCTTTGTTAGATATGCTGATTTGTAAGGTCTGTAAATTGTGTACACAATCTATGGTGTGTGTGCACTGTGGGATGTTCCGCCTGGCAAAGTGGCGTGCCAGTCAGGATCCTTATTAAACACTGAGGTGGAAACCCCTAATCCCTTAACTGTGTCTCACTCTCAGTTTTTAAGACCAGGAAAAGGCATCCCTAGGAACCCCCAAAAAGATGGCTTTAAGGTGTCTGAGACGAAGATGCTTGATGCATGAAATATATGGATGTGACGAAATGTGCCCAAGGAGAACTGGAAGGATGGAGGGTGGACACATCTGAGGAACGAGTAACTGTGGGAGTAGAAAAGGGTAGAAATTTTAGGGCAATAGCAATGAAGGGAATACATGGTGCCTCAACCACATGCTGGTGAAGAAAGTGCTCATCATCAAGGAACTCCTGGTCATCAACTGCTGTCATAGCAATTCCTCAGCACATCTAAGCTGCCAGGAAAGACAGCTCTTGGGAAGGGGGTTGTGCTCCTTCCTCTCTCTCACTGACCAGCAGCATTAGGTCTGAATTGTACAGAGCACACAAGGTTCAAGTTTGCCTAAGAGGTCAGAATCACACATCCCATCTCTGGCAGCTTGGCATTTTCCTGCCCTGTCAGCCAAGGCAGTGTGAGCACCATGCGCAGGGGGAGGACTTGAAGACAGATTCTCCTTTGGTGCTGACTGCCTGCAGAAAATAGAAGAGTCAGAGGCTCATCAGCCTGGCTGGGATTTAATTATAGCTGCCAGGGCTATATCCACAGGTGCCAATTACAAGCCCAAATTACTACAATTTATATGTCAGTTCCTTTGCTAGTTTGCTAGTGATCACACTGAAGAGAACCACTAAATTTTTTATTTCAAGTAAAGGAATCTGTGAAGGTGTGTGCCCCTAGCAAGGAAATTGTGAATGTTACGGGCAGAAGGCTTAGGTAGTCTCTGACAAAATGCAGGAGAGACTTTTGGGACCAGGAAGACGTCAAAGGAGTTTATGCATAACTCCTTATCTAGGCAGTAATAGGATGTGAACAGCAGGGATGCTCCCCTAGCCATGTTATCCCTTCAGCTTAACTTAAAGTTTTGCTGCACTTCAGACCTATTTAACTTTCTCTCCCTGTAGCTATCTAGTCACATGCTGTGGCACCCCTAAAGCACACTTTGGGTGTACCATGGGAGAAATGAAGTAAGTAACATAGCCCACAACCTGATACTTGTGCTAACAGGCATCAAAAAGCTAAATTCCTAGCACAGACACTTCATCTGTGACTCTTAAATCTTTTTAGACGGATTATTTGCCACTCTTTTACTGCTGGCCAGCTCACACAGGGAAGAACTAGGGTACCCTTCATGCCTTGATACAATATGTGTGCATACAGCTTTCCTAGACATGCTTTCAAACACCTCCCAGTCTTTCACACAGAAGGCAACCTGCTGCACCTCCTCCCTTAAGAGCCCTCTAAGAGTTACTTTTGGGCACAAGACAGTTTAACAACCTCTATTTTGGTTGTTATCCTGTTTTGAGTAACCAACCTATTTCTGAATGTAGCTGTGTAATAAAAAGCCTTCAGAGTTTATCCTCTTCTGTTAAGGCTACTCCAGCTGCACAAAGTGGAGCATGGAAGAGGGATTTGTCTTGTCAGACCCTTCCAAGAAACATAGAAGGCTGTAGAAAAGAAAGCAGCTTCAGCAATTCCTGTATCCTACAAGAAAAGACATCCAGGAAAATCAGTAAGGAGCTGAGAGCAAAAATAGGATGCTCTGTGTACTGAAAAGGAGTTCACAAATCAATATCTAGGCTTTTCAAATTTCATTTTAAACTTAAGCATGTATACCCCTCCTGTTATCACACTGAGTCTTCCACGAGACCATAAGACTTCTGTGAGATGTTCAAGTTCTCCACAGAGTAAATCAAATGCTGTGGTTCCAGACTGCCTAAAGAATCAGAAAGAATTGCAAGGTATTGTAAAAATGCAAAAGTCATTAAAATCCTACCTGTCTCTGAAACTGGTAGAAGGAGGTTGGATTTAGTTGAAATGTTCTTTTGTCTAAACTAAGCCATTGGAGGAAGGTTAATATTATCACTTCCAATGAAGAGTTGTTCGACAAGACATAAATACTCTTGTGTGCTCTTGTGTAGTGTGCATCCCTTGTGGGTACAGGCAAATGCCATACTTTAACATCTTCTGGGGTGGGAATGTGAACACTGGGAACCCTGCACATGGCTAGCAAGGACCCTTGCCAAAGCTAGATATGGAAATGTAAATTGTTTTCTTGGGAGCTCTTGAAAAGTTTATTCTCTTTCAGTCTGTGAGATAGCACAAACTCTGAATGCTGTCCAGCTATATATCCCTCTAGACAACAATTGACCATAGCAATATTTCTTTGGAGTAGGTGTATGTTCATGTGTAGCATGAATCACTGCTGGACTTCCCAACTCCAGCCTGGACTTTCTTGAAAACTTTCATCAAACAAGGATTGACTGTAGACTCATAACAGTTATTTCACGTATCTGTCATTTTGGAAGTTGTGACATCTTGATACACTGCAGCTAATTTTAATTTACTTTCTTGATAATATCTTCAAATAATATTTCTCCATTTTAAAACCCAAGCCTTTTGTAATTAAACATATTTGATAACAACATTGCCTCGTAAGTGGGAAGGTAAAACAATCTGGGAATGAAACACTGTATATGGCTCTTGGAGGCTGACATCTGAATGTACTTAGTGGAGAGGAAACTTTTTTTTTTTACTTTCATTTCTTGCTTCTTTTATCCTTAAGCTCAGTAATAAACTAGCACTCTATGGTTAAAAAGTCAGGAGAACAGATGTATGGTACTAGTGCATCAGGATCTGTATTTCAGCTATAGGGTGTAAATTATAAGGAAGTCCTTCCAAGAAGCTTTGAGAGTATCTAGTTACCTTTCGTTCCAATTATATTGCAATGGTAAAGATGATGATTATCATTATTATTATTATTCCAGTCACTTGATTGCACTGAAGTAAACACTTCAGTCAAAGTTCATTCAGGGTTCACTATTCAACTTATTGCTTTTAAGGTGAGTCCTGAAGAAATTTCACTGAGCACTGCACATGTTCCAGCCAGCTCCAAGCCACACTTCTTATCAGGGGCCTGGCTGGACTCTCCTAACTCTGAAAAGCATTTGAAGGCACGAAGCATCATGCAATAAATGTTGAGGATTTTGGTGTTAGAAGCCACATGCTAAAGTGATTTTACATGGCTCTTTTCTTGTCCCTGGCTTGTGTACTTTTTTCAGTTTTTTCATGTACATGTCCCTTCTGAGAAGAAGCATGTCTAGAGATTACAGCCTGTGGAAGCTTGAATTTATTACATTTGGTTAAGGCTACTTTGCCACAGAGGGTGTGGGTTGGCAGTGGAATGAGAGAGTAGAAGTGTTGGGTGTCTGGATGTGGCTCTGCCCCCAGATGTGGTGCTGAGCAGAGTGTGAGACCAATCTCCACACCTTACTGAAGCCTCTGGTGAGGCTGATGCCAGCTGAGAGCAACTTAGGGTACAGGACCTGTTGTAGACCGTGCTACAGCCTGCTTCACCCTGTTGTCCTAGCAAGCCACCCAGAAGTCCCTGATCTCACCTCAAACTGCTGAAGAATCTCCTCAGGAGATGGAGGTTCCTACCGTCCTTATGAAGTTCTTTGAGTGATCAGAGCAGAAAAGGATATACAGTGTTTATCAGTGAAGTCCATCAATCTTAACAAGTATCTCTACCCTCAGAAGGAGGCTGTAGGGGAGAGACCAAAGAGGTGAACAAGATTTCCCAAAGCACGTCCCACAAGAAGATGTCTCCTATTAGGCAGGACAAAGTTGCCTCTTCCTAGGGCAAATATCAGTGTTCTGGAGCTCTGTATATGTGCTGGGTGAACTGTGAGGGTCTTGCATCACTTTGTCAATATCTACAGTGATCTGTAGATAGAAGTGAGGATGCCCATTTTCAAGAGAATATTAATCTGCATGTGCTTCTTCCCAGAAGGATTGCTGTCTGGCAAGCAGACATTCTGATAGAGCAGCTGCTGATTCACCCTCCACACACAGAAGTCAGTGCATTTACTAGCCCTTGGATGAAGGTTTCACAGCACCAAGGCTCCTGACACCAGAGTATTACCCCATCAAATTGGAGTTTGTGGAGTGCTCTACTCCCACCTTTCAGGTGAGGGAGAGGTTTCCCCAGCAGCTTTGGTGGGAATCAAACTGAACACTCAGGTCACTTCAGACCCCCATACATTCATCCAGATCTCTGGAAGCTCTTGCCTATTTTCCAAACTCCCCAAAGCGAAAAGCTGAAGGACCAGCCCACAAACTCACTATGGAACTGTCTGAAACAGAGACAGGAATCCTGCTTGTATGGGATGCTCTCCTGCATTTTGTGAAACCAGGCTGAAATATGGAAACCATCTCTCTGTTGTCTAAGCCAAGTTTTATACAATCTACCCAGATCTGGAAGGATTAGCAATAGATCACCAGATGTTGACCCTGGATGGCTCTCTAAGATCCCTTCTCTGTTTTTCTTAAGAAAATGCAAGGCATCTTGATGCTGTCATGCATTATCATACTAGATCCTCTCTGTCTTCCAGGCCCATGAATTTGAACTCCAGCTGGCAGAGACCAAAGGAGTACATCGTCAGCTCCTTCAAAATTGCTCTGCCTTTGTCTTGGGAGCAAATGGCCTGTAGTTACTTCAGTAAGTCTAACTAGTCACCAATCTCCCTGTCAAAGCAAGGAGCTGCCAAACAGAGCTGGAAATTATAGTTTCCACATCAATGACACATCTTGTTCAGCAATTTAAAATCTAGAAGAATTTAGCAAGTGGGTATTTCCAATATCAATGCTTTCTAATGATGACTTAGCAGAAGACAAGATGACTTTGTTTTACATGCAGGTACTGCTACCTGGATCTGCTGAATACAGGATTTTTGGCCTTTTAGTCAAAACATCAGTCTCCTTATTCACTTTATCTTGTTTTCATAGACATTTTAGCAGTAAGATGCTGTGGATGGCACAGCAGGTTGCCTTCATTTTCTCTGAACTTCAAATCCAAGTTTCTGCATGTACCTCAGCTTTTTGCCTTGTGGTTTTAACCTCCCAAACACTATAGCTGTATTTGCTTAACACAGGAATATATTTCCTCCATATAAAACAATAGCAAGAAGAGAATGATTCAGAATAACTGTAGGAAGGAATTTATCAGATCAGCCGCTTAATAAAATATCACATATAGGACTGAGGGGGTTTTGGTGGTTTTTGGGGGTTTTGTTTTGTTTTGTTTAATTTTGTTTCATTTTTGTTGGTTGGAGGGGTTTTTTTGTTGTTTTTTTGGGGGAGGGTTGGGGGAGGGTTGGGGGAGGTTTGTTTGTTTGTTTGTTTGTTTGTTTGCTTGTTTGTTTGTGGGTTTTGTGGGGTTTTTTTGGTGGGGTTTTTGTTTCATTGGTTTTTGTTTTGCTTTGAAGAGTTAAACCACATTTGGAAGCTCCTGAGCAAACCAATGACATAACAGTTTCAAGATAACCACTTTGATTTAAGCAAGCACCATTCAAGCATTTTGGAGATCCTCCTTCTGGACTCAGCTGTTAAGTCCAAACAAGCACCAGAAAACCAAGTGTTGAAGAAAAAACTTGAAAATGCTTCTGCTGAAAACCTTCATTCTGTCAGAATACTTATGTCTCCTAACAAGTGGCTGTGTGGAGATGAACATCTCTGCTTCATCTCTGACAGCAATGGAAATTGGGATGGTTATGACCACAGGCTGAAGGACTGAGCCCTGTATTTTATCCAACTCTCATGGTGAAATAACATGTCAGAGGAGCATGTACAATTGTAATGTATTCCATACATTTTCTGGTACAATCAGTGCACAAGAGACTCTTTGGATGTACAGTCACTAGGGAGTGTACCTGCCCTGTTTTGACTCAGATGCAGTATGATCTTTGCCCTTTGCTGTAAATTGGCTCAGAGCACATCTTTATGTGTCAGTTTTGCTACTCGCTTTCAGATGTTGCCAACTTCCAGCATTCAGGGGCTGCTTTGCACTACATGTGATTTTCATTTTACACATTTTTCAGTTTCTTCATATTCCCAAATGAAAAATCCAGCATTCGGGGACATCACATGGTTTTATGACAGTCTCTGGTGAGACTTTGTGTTCAGAAGCTAATGAAGGGATTATCTTCATCCACACGCGGTATTTCGCAGCTGTAGGAGATATGTTATTATTCCTTGTTTGTTTTGCAGCTTCCACACAAGCATGCTGATCTGGTTGCTTTTTAGAAAGCCTTTACAGGTCACTCTGGGGAAGGCAGTTTTGTAGCACTAATGCCCAGTCCCAAGAACAAGAGGTGCTGACACTCAACTGCTGCAGTTGTAAAGGGAAATGAGGAACAAAGCATTTATGTTGTTGTCACTCATATGTCCTAAACAGAAGGAAATATCATGTGTGGCAGGAAGAGAAGGAGTTTAGGAAAGTACGTAAGATCAACTGCATGGGAGAGGATGACAGGAAGGTGCATGACAACAAATGTGATTTTAACAGTTTCCCGACAACAAATGTGATTTTAACAGTTTCTCGAAACGTTTTACATCTACTTTATTTCGCTTTGGAAATTATTTCAGTTCATTTGCAGACAGCAGCATTCTCAAGGACAGCAAATTCAACAAGTTTCACAAATAAAGTATGTTGAACAAAGAAGATACACCACTCAGATGTCTCCATGTCAGAAGAAAAATATGGTAGGAGGAAGCCCTACTTCTATTAGGTATTTTAATAAGAATCTAGCTCAAAGAAAGGAGAATCCAGGGTCCCTACAGTAGGTGTATCTTGCAGAAAGGCTTGATTTGCATTTGCAGATGCCAAAGTGAGTGCTGAGCAAAAACTGGAGCAAAAACAGCTAGGTAAACACATGCCAATGTTCCACTTCTTTTGTGTCTGCTGGAATGGTATTAAGGCATATCAACCAATTGTATGCTTTAGTGCTGAAGTGTGAGCTGTTGTGCAGCGACCAATAAGAAATGGTGGACTGCAAATATTAACTGTCTGTTATTACTGCATGGCAGAGGTGTCCCCTCCCCCTTTCCCTTTCCCTTCCCCTTTCCCTTTCCCTTCCCCTTCCCCTTCCCTTTCCCTTTCCCCTTCCCCTTCCCCTTCCCCTTCCCCTTCCCCTTCCCCTTCCCCTTCCCCTTCCCCTTCCCCTTCCCCTTCCCCTTCCCCTTCCCATCTTGCTCTCACAAACAAGAAAGTTGCTCTGTCCCACTGCTTGGGACAGTAGCTGACACCAGAAGCTGAATTTAGTCACTGCCTCAAGGACCCCATTGTTAACATATGTATGCTTTCCTTTCTGTAAGCCTGGGCTTGTTACCAGTTGCCATAAATTACAGAAGATCATGCACTCAGCATAACCTCTGGCTCATATCCTGTGTTAGACATCAACCCCTTGATGGTTAGCTACACCATCATGGCCTTGAGGTTAAATCATTAGAAACAGTGCTCACTGCCCCTTGGCTTTACTCTCTATTGTTATTAGTTCAAAATCCTTGAGTTGCTCTCCTCTAATTCTGAGCAGGTAATTTAATGGACTGAATAAGAGTTTTATCCCAAAGACCTTTTTCCTCTCCCTTCTTTGCATTGCAGAGCCTCTGACTAAAGCCTTCATACCCAGCAGAGCATGCTCCCTCACTGCTACATCTGCAAGTTGTTAGTCCAGGTTTGCTGCTCACATAGGACACAGCAGCTTTGTAAGCAAGGGGTTTTGCATGGAGGGTATAATCCAGTGTCTGAAAAAAATAAAGCTTTTTGACAGAAAAACCTGCATCAGCAGGCTCCAAAACTGGCTGCCACCCACCCAGTGGCTGTGGCAGCAGCTGGCTGTCCCCCTGCAGCCAGGCTGGCACCCAGGCTGTGCTGGACCAGTAGCAGGACCCTGCTGCCATTCCCCACTTTCTCAAAGGCCAGGAAGAAGGTGGAAGTCAGGCAGGGCTCCACCACCTCTTGTCAGTCTTGATCTTGTTTTCTCCTGTACCCTTGTACCACACGGAGACAGTTTCCAAAGATTCCAAGCCATTATATCTCTCTGCACACATCCTAAAGGTAGGCTGATGGTTAACCAATTTCAGTATGAAGCCCTGCCTCCCCAAATTCAAATCTTAGACCAGTTTGGCAGAATGAGAATGGAAATAATTTTAAATTATGATTCATGATTTCTCTGTCCATTTATAAAGAGTTATATGGAAGGGCACAGTGAGTGATGGGGTGGAAATTGTGTCTGGAGCTGAGGAAACTCCCTTGCATAAAGCTTTTCAGCTTTAGAGCTTGTGCTCTAAAACAACTAAATCATCACTACTAATCTAACACAACTGTCTCATCTTGAGCTTGAGATGAAGTTTTAGCATAACTTTAAACCACTCAGCTTTGCTTAAGTGTACAGTATGATTGGTGCTTTCAGAATTGTGCAACTATTCCTTTGCTTACTTTCTTGTCAGGTCTTGAAGTATTAAAATCACAGGAAGTAGTTTCTTCTTGCTCTTGCAAGAATCAGTGGTCATCATTAATATAGCATAATATGCAACGATTTAAGAAGCATTAATTTAATTCCAGTGAAAACAACAGAAGTATTGGGAAATGCAAGTTCTCCACACGTGCCCTGAGTGGCTTTGGCCTGGTGGACACTGAGTTGAGCAGAAGGCAGCAGAGTGCTCTTTGGCATGTATCTCCAAGACCATCACAGTCTGTATTGGGCAGCATTGCCAGCTCATGGAAGGAACTGATCCCTGCTCTCTACTCAGGCCTGTGAGACACATCTGGGTTACTTTGTCCAGTGCTGGACTCATCAGCACAAAAGAACATACTGCATTGAGTTCAGCAAAGGTGCCTTGAAGATTGTTAAGGCTCTAGGGTGTCTCTGATATCATGAAAGGATGAGAGAACTGCTCCCTTCTAACCTGGGGAGCAGAAGACTCAAGGGACTTTATCACTGTATGCATAGTGAGAGAAAAGAAGATAGATCTTACAGCATGTCCAGGACAGGAATAAAGACAACAGCCACACACTGGAATACAGGAAATTCCACCTAAACAGGAAAATTATTTTCCTATGCAGGTGCTCAAACACTGGAACAGGCAGCCTAGGGAGGCTGTGGAGCCTCCATCCTCAAAGGCAGCTTTAATCCAACATGAATGTAGCCCTGAGCAACCTGCTGTCAGCAGGAGTGGCACTGGGCTCCAGAGCTGCCCTCCAGCCTCAGCACCACCACAACTCCCCCCAAAGAGGAGCATCAAGCATCACATAGCATCAAGTTCAAACCACTAAATATGTCTGAGGATAAACTAGAGGAAGTAGTACTGCTTTACAGGCTAAGGACAGTTGAAATGATAATAAGTGTAAATAAAGCTTCTAAATTAAAAGAAATATTAAATAAAATATGTTTTTCACATGGGTTGAAGTATAAGGCTCCTGTATATTTGTCATCTCTAAAACACTAAGATCTTCTGATGATTTTTTTTCTGCTCTCCATTCATACATTCTGCTACAGGTCTAAAATTTCCTCAAAGAGATTAGATTTACCAATATATAATTTACACTAAGATTTTGGGTTTTCTCTCTGTGTACATAGTTCTGATCTTTCTAAATCTATGTTCCAAGGATTCTGTGACTACTTACAGCATCTTCCCACAGAAGATGAACTCCAGTGTAGTTTTCACAACACAGAAGCAAGCCATCTCTGTTCACTCACATCTTCCATCTGACTTTAAAATGTGGAGACTGGCCATGGCAAACTCATGGAGCAGGTTCTATGGGCAGATGAAAACCAGGAAGGGTGTAATAGGTGCCACTATTAGCTCTTGAGCCATGAATACAGAAAATGTATCACACATGGTAGCAGTTCAACCTACCTGTTTCCTGTTCAGCTAAACTGACAAGGAATGAGTAAAAAGTCTAGTAACTAGTTTAAGTCCAAATTTGACTAAATGCAATAAATGAAATAAGGTCAGCCAGACAGTGTGACCATAAAATGTAGCCTTATTAAAACCTTTGTATCTCTTCTAAAATTATTTCTAGATTCCATCTTGCATGGATAAATGCATACATTACTGTGCTCCTGTTGGTGCACATATCTGTAGGCTTGCCTAGGCAGTTTTTTGCTTTTCCTTAGGTGGAAATTAGTATTTATAAAAATGAGGAAAGGGCCATTGCCCTTTTCTGATGTAATTTTTAATTCTCTCAATTCTTCTAACATCATATCTCAACATAACTGAATATGAGTAACCATTCGTTTTTTTCTGTTGATCACTGTGGAAGTTTTGTTTATTAAGAAGGATGCTTCCTCCCATAAAACACCAACTGGTTCCTGTCTCTCCAGTCACAGTGACATTCCTAACACTGGTTTCCACATGCTTCCCCAGCAGCCCTTCCTGCATAAGCCAGAATTTATCCAGGTTTCAATGCAAGCAAACAGAAAATAGCTGCTCACTACTATCTGAGTTAAAGGAGGCATTATGTATTCTTTATTCTGTTCAACTAGCAGAAATTCAGGGGAGAAACTCAGTGACACAGTGAGAATCTCATGCCTCATGGGCAATGACTCCTGGTGCCAGCTTTCACATCAGGGTCAGCTGAATGGGAAGTGTTTGGTACAAAAACTGGAAGGCTTGGTCACGCAAACTAGCTGTCAAATTAAAATGGGAACATAACTCCCTGTTTTACACCTAAAATAAAGAAATTGAGCCACTGTCAAATTATCTGATTCCAGAACAATAACAGCTGGGATCTGGTTAATGTTCAAGCTCCAGAGCTGTTGACTATACCAGGACTTGTTCCTTCACAGCTGGCCAAAAAGTGACTTGCTTTTATGGCCACAGGGAGATGAGGAGCTCAGACTGCAAAACTCAGAGGGATCTTTGTCATAGCAGAAGGACAAGCAGGCAGCACAGGGCCATCTTATTCTCAGGCCAGAATGCAGACATTCCAGCTGATGATTTCACTAATTTGAGGCCTTGACACCAGCTGAGTGACTTGTGTCTGGTAATCTGGTCATCTTGCCTGGATCTCCCTCAAGCCCAGCACCTCAGCTTGATGCTTCAAAGACAATTAAGACAATGAACAATTTTAAGACAGATATCAATTATATCAATGCCTGTGCAGTCATCTGAAAAGCCAACACCTGATAGGAAACTGGAATCCCATTCTATTGAGCAGGAGCTCTCCCCCCACCTTACACAGCCCCTATTACAATTTTCATTTTCCTGAAGGACAAGCACTGCAGCAGCAGCTGTCAATAATCTACCTCTTCTCCCAGTGAACCCACTCCTGCCCAAGCTCTACAGAATGCTGTTGCTTTGCCTTTACCTCCCCAGGACATCCTAACATCTGTACCACCAACACTGAGGCTGTGCTTTTCTTGCCAGGGAAGGGTACTGTCCACTTTCAGGAGTCCACTTCAAAAATTTGGAATCTCCAGAACTGAGTGTGTTCGAGGACTGCTCTTATACAAAAGATGCCAGGGCAGAAAGAGGCAGCTTTCCCCTGGGCCAGGGAAGTAAGGCCAGGCAATAAACCAGGTACTGCCTGGGGTGCTATTAATTCTGAATTCCTCTAGTTGTCTACATTTATACACCTCTATGCACCTATAAAAATTTTTTTCTCAGCATGCATGTAGAGGGCCCTTACTTCCAAAAAGTAGTTGCTTGTCTCTGATTATGCCATTGCCCAGACATGCTATTTTGCAGACCTAGTGAATAATTGTTCTTCATAGTACTTACCATGGCAGTTTTGTGCTCCACAGCCAGCAGAGGTTCTTGGCATTCTGTCCAAACACCAAAAGTTGAACTTCCTAGGAGGCTGTTCTACCATCACATGAAAAAGCTGTGAAGTAGAAGCCAGAGGCCATCAGAAGAGAAATACAACCTGACACCCATAACTACAGCACAAACCAGTTGCACTGTACAGGAGACACAGGATCCTCATACCCAAAAAATGCTACAGAAATTCTACTGAAGAAGCAGAGAGCATAGGGGACAGTAAGATACTTTACCAGCTGACTTACTGCCAGCAACACAGTGGCTTGCAGTAAGTGCTAGACAATTTCAGAGAAATGCCTTCTCCTCTTTTCCATGAGTTTGCACAGCTGCACCAGCAGATGTGGCCACTTGGCTACTGCTGCTCTAGAGAAGCTTATGGCTTAAAGAGTGCTATACAACCACTGTAAAACTGTGTGAGGAAAATCACATGCTGCCTAAGTACATGCTACCTTGCTCAAGATATGAGTAATAGACTTCTTTAACACTTTTAATAAAGAAAAGTTAAAAAAACACAGGGACACAAGCTTTCTAGATGAATGAGATGTAGGGGCCAGGGTTTATCAAAGAAAAGGAAACTAGGTACAGGGTGATGTAATGGAACTGTAGCAAGACATGTAAGTAACTGTAAGAAGTGCTGACTCCAGTGACATTTGCAAAAGTGTCACTTCTGAAAAAAAAAAAAAAAAAAAAAAGAAAAAAAGCAAACAATTTGTTCAGATCTTGTTTCAATTTTTTCAAATAGTAACAGAAAAGTCACTCCTCTCCTGATGACTGAGATTTGAGTAAAAAATCATATACATACATACATATATTATATAACTGTTGTCCTGGGTTTGAGTCGGGAGATAGTGTTAATTTTTTTTTCAGTAGCTGGTACAATGTTTTGATTTCAGTATGAGAACAATGTTGATAACACACCGATGTTCTAGTTTTTGCTCTGTAGCTCTCCCCCAAAGTCTAGGACTTTTCAGAGCTTCAAGCTCTGGCACTGAGCAGGCACACCAGAGTTTGTGAGGGTGCTGGCCTGGATGGCTGACCCAACCTGCCAAAGCACCATTCCACCCACAGAATGCCCTGCCCAGTGGCTGATTTTTCCTGGGGGATGGGCTGGGTATCAGTCAGTGGATGCACCCTGCATAACTTGTCCCTCTTCAATTTTATTCCTCTGTCTCTCTCCTTTTCATTGCTACATCTATTACAGAATGGCTGCTGGTGTTGTTACTGTTATTACATTTTATTTTGTTTCAATTTTTAAAGTGTTCTTATTCAACCCGACTTTCACGAGTTTTTTCTTTTTTTCTGATTCTTCTCTCCACTTTGGAGAGGGTGGGGGAGAGAGTGAGCAGCTGTGTGGTACAAACTTGCCAGCTGGGGTTAAACCATGATGTGTGTGTACATACAAATATCAAGATATACTTATAAATACAAATGCTTGCTAAATGCTCAGGACTTGGATTTTTTCAGTTCAGTTTTTTCTTGGAAAGGTCAAGAGGCACCAGACTGTCAGAGGGCTTTGGTTTTCTGGTCTTTTTTATTAGGAGATTAATAAAGACAAATGACTGCCTGGAAAAATATTTCAGATGCAAAACTGAACAACATTAGATGCACACATTTTCCGGCAGAAAAAATATTTACGTGGGACTAATTCCAGTATCTGATACTGGTTCTGTATATAGATTGTTGAACTTTCTTTCATCTGTGATCCTAGTTTTTACCAGCAGCTCAAAAAACAAAACAAATAATCTTTTTAAAAACAAAGGAAGTCCTACTTAAGTAAAACTCCTTTTTAACATTTAATGTTCAACAAAGCCAAAGAAGGAAACAATGGTGATAGCAAACAAATATGAATTATGAATAATATCTCTTCATTTATTCCAGGTAAAAGCTGTTTAACTTGGTCTGACTGCTAAACTTGCTTACAAGCAGATTCAGCTCAAGCAAGTTAAAACTCCCTCTAATGGCAACTAGATAAAGGACAGACTTCTTTGAAAAAATTAAAAGCATCTCACTGTATTTGAAACTTATTTTTCACTAAGAAAATGTTGGTGTGAATTCTTTGTAAAAGTGAAACCTTAGCCAGTGGCCAAGACTCTTTTAAATTACAACTTTTTTTACATTCCTGAGAGAAAGTTTTTATGAGCTTTGTAAGATGTCTTATACAAAAAATTTATACATTGTGTAAAATGTGTTTTCTCTAACCTGTCTGTTGCTCTAACAAACTGGCTTAGAAAAGCACTCAGGACCCTCCAAAAAGGAGGGTATACACAACACAAAAAGGGTCCCAATACTCTGCAACACCACTCCTAACAATACTTGAGAGATGATTTGGTTACAGAATCTAGAATTCACAGGCAAAATAAGTCTTTAAACTTTGCAGGGAGTGTAATAAAACTAGAAGAGATTCCATTCTGCTCACAAATGCCAAACAGAAATTGTCCCTAGAAAATCATGAAAATTAAGAGCAAATATCAGCTCCTTTCAATTGGATGAGCCCTGTGTGCAGAATTAAAATGTTAAGGAAGGAAAGCAACTAAGACATTGCCTGTTAGCACTAGCTAGATGTGTTTTCAGCAATATATAGGGAAAAAACTTACAAAGTCACCGATTTAAAAAGCTTCAGCCTCAGTCATAATGAGATCTAGCAATGCTTTTTCCCATAACCCTGGGGCAATTTCAGTTCTCAGATAACTTCTGTTGGATATTCTCCTTTATTTCTATCTTTATGTTCTATGCCCACACACAGACATGGGATTAAAAAACTGGGAGACTATTATTTAATTTCTCATTACCAGTAATGATTCTGTGCATCATTTTCACAGCCTGAAGGTCATTTAAATTACTACAAAATAAGAATCTCTGGCTCTTGCTGGTCCAAAGTGAAATGTTACTAGAAGGGAAGGATTCAAAGGGGTAGAAATTTGACATAAAGTGAGTTGAACATTAAAAAATGTAAAAACTAATTCTAAAAAGCACTTTTTTATTCAAATACTGAACTTTAAAAAAAGCTTTTTAATCAAAAACTCACTAGAGCCATTCCCCTCAAAACCAATCTAGTAACTCTCCTGCTTTAGTAACACAAATTTTATAGAGAGGTGTGGAATGGACTAGTCTTTTGTGCTAGCCTGCACTCCCCCTTCAGAATAAAAAAGGCATATGGAATCTGATCCAAACCTCACTTACAGAAAAAAAAATCTTGTGAATTCACACTAGCCTACATGAACTGCTATGTATTCCCATCGTTACTGGAGGTTCAAAGGAGAAATGGCTGCTTACCCCAGCAACTTAAGCAGTCAGTACATTTATAATGGCAGATAAAATAAAAACTGTATTTTGAAAGTAGGGCATACTTGCCTGCAAGATGTAAGAGACACGAGAGAAATCAGTCTACACTTGTAAGTAAACTCATTTTATTGAATGGTTTGAAGGGCTGCTTAAAATAAAAACACTCTACAGTCTGTACATGCAGTATCAATTTTTAAAATAAAATTTGTTTTTCAGAAAACATGCATATTTATGTACATCATTTTGAAATAAAAGAAAGCATTACCATTTACTGCAGAAATTCCTCTTTAAAAATCTTTTAAGAGATAAGGCAGGCAGAAACAATTCTGCAGAAAGCAAAGCTTAAAAACTCTTTACTCTGAAGGTAAAGTTTATTCATTCAGAGACATTAGTAACAGCAGAAGAAGGCCGCTTAAGGATGGATTCAACTGAAAATGACAAAGGTTCAGTTGTTGAAAGTTTTGTTGTGGCCTGTTTGGCCCCAAAGAAGTCTTTTGCACATTTGTCTACAGCAAACTTGTATCTTTGGTTCTCTTTAGCAGCACACTCCCTGTATTTCTTAGAAGCATCTTCAAAAGACTCCTTCACAAATGACATTCTCAACTCTGCTGCTGGAGTGTCAGGAAATGTCTGATGGAACAGTGACTGAAACGCGCTGTACTTGAGCGGTGCGGGCGGTTTGCTGCTGGTTTTGCTGATCTTGCTTAATGCCTGCTCCTGAGGAGGCAGAGAACTCTTATCAGAAATTTGGGAGAAAGTCCTTTTTGGAGGAGAGAAAGCTGACCTCTCACGAGCTTCCTGATGAAGGCACAGTATTTCATTACGTGACTGCTGAATGTCTCGCATGTGAGTCAGAACAAATGAATTTTCCAGTTTTGGAGGCATGATGTCATGCTCAGTGTTTGGACAGTCCTGACTTTGTGAGACCTTGGCATCCCAACCTGTCCCAGGTTTGAGAGCTTGGACAGCAGTAGCATTTAACAGACATTGCTGGTAGAGGAGAGCATCACTAATGGGGCCACATTTTGGCCACACTAAGAACCTAGACGAGAGGGGATACTGCCTGTAGGTAGTAGCAACACTGACATTCGAAGAAATTAGTTCCATGTTGCTAGGTCCTGAATACTGCATCGTTAGATCAAGGCAGGTGGGTAAAAAACTGGAAAATTCCTTGTTTGGATTATCAACTTGAGTAGTGTTGAAGGCTGTTTTATACGAATTGTATTCAGCTCCACGCACCATACGGTTAGGGAGAAAAAGGGCAGCTGCTTGTGTAGCTTCCATCATATCTCTCTCTTTATACTCTCTCTCTAGCATAATGTTCTCCAGCTCTTTATCAGCAAAAGCCCGTCTCTTTCTCATCCTGTCACTTACAGGAGGTGGCAAGGGTGAATTCCCTCCCAGGTAAGAGTCTGCTGGAATAGGACGGTAACCTAAAACAACAAAGCAGCATTAGGAATTAAGCCACTTAAGAAAAACATTAAAGCTGTGTTTGTACAATATGAGCCAGTCCCGCCAAGCACCGTGCTCTTGCCACAGACCCTGGTCACTCTCAGCTCCTACAAAATCACCGTGACACTGAGGTTTAGCAATCAGGCACATTCAGTTCCTCAGCACAGATAAGCAAGCCCTGCTTTTTTGACTTGTGTAGCATCCCTCAAAGCTAGCTGATTAGTAGTTTTCTAAAAAGCAGTCCCAGACAAACAGATTGAGGAGGGAGAAGAAAAAAAAAAAAAAAAAAAAAAAAAAAGGCAAAGCCCTACTGTGTATTATGACTGGTATTCCATCATGAGGCTTAAGGAGAGAGATAACCATTCACTTTTAACACATATGGAAAGCATTCAAATATTTTATTTCTTCTGAACTAGAACGTCAATAAAACATAGAAATTCAGGGTCCATCACATTCGATTACCAAGCTATCCTATCTGACTTCATTTTATATAACAGATAGAGTCCAATCCTGTTTGCTCTACCCAGAAAAATAATTCCATCGATTTAATGGAACTATTCACATAGAACAGGATTTTACCTGTTTTCACCTCATTCCTCTCATACATGTTCCAAGATACCTATATCTACAGCTGGTGTCTTTTCTATTTTCTAAAGATGAATCACTATGTACACTTTGCTAGAGATGGTAGCAAATCCCGAGAACTAGGAGAAAAGAAAAAGACAGTTAAGACAAATTAGAGGAAAGAATACAGAAGAGTTTTCAAAAGAATGAACTGTAGATGTAAATTAGAGGTTTCTAAAAGGACTAAATATTAATTGAGTTTGAACAGGCAAGGAAGACAGCTTTCGATTTCAGAAAAATTCAGTTGAGAAGTACAATGATTTATAGGGATACAGTTTGGAAAGTAATTAAAGCAAACATAGGAATAAATATGTGCGCAATCCCAAACGGGTGTGGGAAAATAAATACTCCTTTTCTCTAAAATACTGATTCTTAAAACGTCATTTTTCCACAGTTAGTATTTTCGACTGTGAAAAAATTAAGCACCTTATTTTGCAGATCTTATAATTGATAATGTCGCAAACAGTACTGCTGTGTTAGGTGTTCAAATAAAAAGAAAAAATTAATCCATTTACTCGTTTGCTGTTTAAAATACTCGCGTATGAGCTACCCTGTGAATAAATTACCCCGCACTGCAAAATGCCGCTGGATAGCCACGCAAAAAGACTGCCGGCTTGTAACAGTAACTCTCAAATTTCATACTACCGTTGCCAGCATTTCAGGCACTATTTTGGGCGCAGGGGGCCAAGGAACTGAAATTGCGCCGCATCGATCCCAGCCTCGGAGGGCAGGAGCCTCCGTCGGCTCTTTACGGCGCTTTAACCGTATTTTGGGAAATGACGCCGCATTTCGCCCTCGGACGGGAGGTGCGGCTCTTCCTGGGGCAGAGCGGGGTTTCCCCGCTGCCAGGGCTGCTGCGGGGCGGAGGGAAGCCGTGGAGGGGCAGGGGATGCTCTCACCTTCCAGGATGCTCTTGGCCAAGAGGCTGGGCGTTCGGACGTGCCTCTGGTAGACGGCTTTGCGCTCCAGGCTTGCCTGCTTCCCCGTCAGCCCCTTCTTGTCCTAGGAGAGCGACGGGACGGCGCCGTCAGACCGGGGCCGCCCGTCCCGTCCCGTCCCGCCCCGTCCCGTCCCGTGGCCCGGGCTCACCTCGGTGGCCTGCTGCCGTCGGAGCGCCACCTGCGCGGCCATGACGCGCTGCCGCTCCACCACCAGCAGGCAGTTGGCACACTGGCAGTCGCGCCAGCGGCAGAACCGCTTGTGTCCCTTCAGGCACGACACCACGCCGTGGTTGCGGCACCGGGCGCACTTGGGCGTGCGGCTCAGCTTCCGCGGTTCGCCCCGCCGCGGAGCCGCCGCCGCCTCCTCGCCTTCCTCCTCCTCCTCTTCCTCCTCCGGGCCGGTGCTGCTGCGCGGAGCGCCGGGTGCCTCTTCCGGCTCCCCTTCCAGGCTCTCCACGTCGATCTCCCAGTCGGCGCCGGCACGCTCCTCAGCCATGGCTCCTCGGCGGCGCAGCTGCAGGAGAGGGGTCAGCCTCCCGCCCCGGCGGACGGCGGCCGGAGCACGCCCGGCCCCCGAGGTGCCCGCCCGCAGCCCCGCCGGGATGCGCCCCAGCCCGCCTGGATCTCGTCTGACCCCTTACCGACAACTGGGGTCTCTCGAGCCCGACCCACGGGAGCCCAGTTTAGCCACCACGGACGCCTCCCTGTCTCCCTCTCCCTGTGTCCCTCCTGCCTCGGCTTGCGGGGAGCTGTGATAGCTCGCCGCAGGCAGGAGCGCGTCTCCTGCAGCGAAGGATGCGGGAGGAGCCGTCCCAGGGCAATGCCCCGCGCTGCAGCGCTGCGGCTCTGTCCCGTCTTAACAGGGTCCTGCTTAATACAGGATCCCGAGAACTCTCCTGCCAGCTGCGTTCATACTTGGGAGACAGGCAGAGGACAGCTGGACTTCACACATCGCCTCTGTCCGCTCCGGCAAGCAAAGGCAGCATGAGCTCCTAGAGCTCTCTGCATCTGCAGACCCCACCTGCTCCCACACCACCTCCCTGCCCTCGCTTCTGCACACCGCGCTTACCAAAGGCAGGTGGTGCAGGACGCTCGCAGCCCCTCAGCTCCTCGCAGCTTAAGGCTCCGCGACAGCCGCGCCGTCGGGGGGGATGGCTGCGCGGCGTGCGGCGGTGCGGTGCGGTGCTGTGCGGTGCGGGGCTGTGGGTGAGCGCTGCCGGCCCCGGGGATGGCACCGGGGATGGCACCGGGGATGGTACCGGGGATGGCACCGGGCGTGGCACCGAGCCGAGCCCGCCGCGGTGGCAGCGCCCGCCGCGATATCAGCGCCCGCCGCCCGCGCCGCCCATTGGGCGCCCGCCTCGCGCCGCCGCTCCCATTGGCCGGCCGGCGCAGCCCCGCCCCCCGCGCGTGCCCGCCGCCCGCTCGTGGGTGCGGGCGGGCGCGGGGCGGGAACGGCAGCGGGAATGGGAGCGGGAATGGGAGCGGGCCGAGAGCTCTCGTTTTGGGGCGAAAAAGGAGTGGGAGAAAAGACAGTGGCGCTTGTGATGATGACAGCTAAGAAACACGGCCCGCAGGCGAGCGGCGTCCCCCCTACCCGAGGAGCGGGCCGGGCGCGAGGGTTTAAAACCCTCCAACAGCGTTTCTCGTTTGCGATCCCTCCCGCTGCTTGACCCGCTAGTGGAAGGTACGCGTGGCAATGGTCTGAAAATGCGGGGGGTCCTTTCCTTTCGGGAATAAAGACGAGGGAAAATACTCGTCTATTTTTTAGCACTCCCTCCTTTCAGAAGGTACGTTTTCTATCGACCACTGAGGTTTTTCCCATAAGTAGCTTTATTTCCTCTTAGTAACTTTATTCCTGCCCCTCCCTGACGGAGGCTGTTCTTTGGGAGCTGAGTAATATGCGCTGTCTCCCCAGCCAGAGAGCGATAGAAGTTATGATCCACAGGGTCTCCGTCGTGCCATGGAGAGGCTAGAGCTCTGTGCTTCCGCCACTGAAAACAGGAATTCCCAAGAGGCACAACTGGATAGAATACACCTCTGCCGCTTTCAGCACAGAGCAGGAAAAAACTGGTGAATTTAAGTGGTTTTTGACCGGGAAGAAAAAGATTAAAGGCACCCGGGAGAACATTAGTTTCCCACCAGTGTGTACTGATCGAAATCTAACGATATGCAGGACATATGGCAGAAACCAGTTTCCTAAAAAGGGAAAATATTTTGCTCTTTCCTTGGGAAGAGCGTGTTTGTAATAAATACGGATACTATTCATGTATACAATAAACACGGGCATCCACTCACGATAAACAGACGGATCAGCTGCCGGCCACCGGTTCAGCACGGAAAAACCCTGCCCTTGCAGCCTTGGGGACAAAGGCCACCGCAGGCAGCTCAGGCGGGCAGCTGCGTGAGCCGGCTGTGTCCCAGCTCCGCTGCAGCCCGGACAGGGCACCAGCCCTTCCCTTCGCCCCGCGGGCTGCGGGCACCCGTGAGGAAGGAGGGAGGGTTTGTCCCCGGAGAGGTTCGTCCTCTCCAGGCGGCACCGTCGGGAGAGCGGGGAGAAGGAAGCGCATCCCCCGACGGCAGGTATTATTCATCTCAAAAGAGACCCCGGCTACTGTTTGACTTACAAGCATGACTAAAAGGCAAATACCCAAGGAATTCCACTTTCCCCCTTGGGGTCCCTCTTAAAAGGCACAAGCATGACAAAGGACCTGCTAGGTTAGGAAACAGAAGTCGCCTTTGTCTGTAAACCGACACCAAATTACAAAGTACGATTCTGCGGTCCGCTGGAGTAAATTACAAAACAGTTCGCCTCCTGTTTACTTTATCCACAGGGAGCTGTGAAACCCAGCCACGATTTTAAAGCGTGTTTGTATAACTTTCTTCTGCTCCCGTTGTTTGCGCTCGGCTCCGCAGCGCTTTTGAGCTCTCCTCCAGCCACTCCTCTCTCTCCGTCTGGTAGAAGAGCTGTCTGTGCCGTGCCCCGGCGGGACGCAGGGCGGGAGAAGGCGGGAGGCGATCTGCGGCACTGCCTGTCCGCTCAGCCCTCCGCCTTGGTCCTTGGTGTCACTGTGCCCGCCCTGAGCCGACATGGGCAGATGCGGCGCCGTGCCGCGCCGTGCCGGGAAAGGTGCTGATTTCCACACGAGGGGAGCCTTTGAATCCAGCGATGTGCAGCTGTGCATCCACCTGCCCAGCTCAGCGATCCCAGAACAACTCCTCGCCCTTGCGCCAGCACCGGCGCCTGCGGGACCCGCGGCCCGGGGACGAGACCCGCGGCCAGGGCTGCTGAGGAGCTGCGGGGCTCCTCCAGAGCCCCCCCGCTCCTCCAGAGCCCTCCCCGCTCCTCCAGAGCCCCCCCGCTCCTCCAGAGCATCCCCGCTCCTCCAGAGCCCCCGCCGCGCCCCCTCGCCCTCTCCCACCCGCGTCCCCGGTTGCCGCGCTGCCCAAGGCGCTGCGGGGTGTGCCAGACCCCGATGGGGACCGGGGATGGGTTCTCGGGCCCCGCAGGGGCGGCGGGGCTGCGCCTCTCGCAGCAGATTCCTTTCCCGAGGGGCGGAGGAGCGGCCCCGGGGCTCTGCCCGCTCTCCTCGCCCGAGGGCTAGCGGCCCCGGGCGCCCAGCGCTCGGCCCGGCTGTGCACCACGGCCCCGCGGGCAGGTGCAGGTGCAAGTGCCGCAGACCCCCTCGCCTGGCCTCCCCAGCCCTCCCTTCCCCCGGGAAATTTATTAGCGAGGTTAGGGCAGGCTAACCAAACGGCAACTCCGGGCGCAATTTCCCCGGAGGAATGCTTTGATCCTGCCCTCTCTCCGCGCCGTCGAGGGCAGATTGCAATGACAAACGCGGGCGATCCCAGCCGCTCGTTAGGTCGGAGATGTCACCGTTTAATCTGAAACAAATTGCCGCTGCCCGCGCCCCGCCCGCCGGCCCTGGGCTGCCCTCGCCGGCCCCGGTGCCCGGGCGGGGCTCCCGCCGGTCCAGACCGGGATCGGGCCGGAGCGGAGCGGTTCTCCTCCGTGGCCACCGGGCATCTGCCGCAGGGAAGGTGTTGACATATCGCGGGTGATCTCAACTGCGGGAAGTAGGGGATTGGAACAGGGGGAAAAGATTAAAAACAAGCAAATAAAGAAAGAAACCAAATCATCCACGAAGACATCGCATTTTCCCGTGTTATCCAATCAGTACAAACCTCCGTTTACCAACATTTATTTTGCAGGGTTTTTTTTCATTAAAATGTGGATTTTATACATGTGTAAGACTCCCCGTGTCTCTTGTAAATAGCGTTTAAGTAAACCCTAGCACTAAAATGAACCTGGGTAAAATTTTTATTCATGACATAGACCTTCCTAAACTCATTATACCTTGGAGCGTTTTAAGCAAGTTTTTCAGTTTGGATTTCGGTTTTTTGGGGGTTTGGCGGTTTTTTTGTTCTGTTTTAAACAACCCTTTAATAGCTGCCTAACAGAATTGTAGGTACAGAGTCAGAGGAGAGATTTTCTGTTACTCGTGTATGTCAGTCAAATAAATACAATAAATATATATTATGAGGAGGTAAGAAATGTTGGAGTAATGCATTCACTATAGCATGAAATAGAAGAAAATTTTATTGAATGTGACAGTAACAGCACTGCATGTGTGAGAATGTTAGCTTTGGCAAGGAGGGCAAAGGTAGCCTCTTTATAGGAGCACTTGCTTATTGTACTGGGACAATCTTCTGTCCTACTAAACTGGAATGTGTTCAGGTGAACAGAGCAGAACTGCTGCTTCTGACACAGTCAGTGAAAGTCTGACAGGCAGTCCAGAGTCTTCAAAGGAAGGGATCACATGGACATAGACAGCTTTGGATTGAGCACAGGGTGCAACAGGGTTTCCCGTTTACAATCGTTCTCACCCTGGCAGCTGAAGAGATGAGCTCCCAGGAAGGGAGAGGAATAAACTGTAAAAGCAGGACAGTTTAGCCCTCTGCAGCTGGAGGCTCTGCCCACTCACTGGGGATGTACCAAGGGGGCACAATTTGGCCTATGTCTCTGCAAACAGGACCACACAGTCCTGGTGGTCATTTGATTAAACAAGAAACACATTTCAGTGAAACAGAACAGCCTCTCCTGCAGCCTCCAGATTCATGGCCAGGGAATATGAGGGCAGACCTAGAGAGACTTTAAGTCAAAACTAGTCCAAACCTATCCCCATCCAATCCTGTGGTAAAATTTTGAATTTAAAAAAAAAAAAAGAAAGAAAGAAAAAGGTATGAGGAGTGTTGGTGTGCCATTTGTAGCAGCTTTGCTGTGGCTCATAAACAAGGCTGACCTTTGGTTTGCCAGCATTTAATAGGCCTGTAGACATTTGGCAGATCTCTTGCTGAAATGTACTAGAAAGTTGGATCAGCTCTCGGCATGAATATCAAGAATCCACTATGCAAGCAGTGAGCACAGCAAATTGTCAAGTCAGCAACTAATATACTTCACATAATCTTCCCGTGTGTCTTAAGTAGTTTGGCAAATCTCTTGTTGCAATAAATTCTAGTGAAGTTTCAGGATTTCTTTTTTTTCAACATGTGGCCTTAAAAAGTAACTTAGCCAAGAATATTTTTAGAGTCAATGCAAAGTTTGCTGGAGATGTTTTCCCAAAATTTGTTTGCACTCTGGCAGTTTTATTCAAATGTCAACCAGATGCAGAAAGTGTGGAGGTTGGGGTTTTATTTTACAGTCCTGGAAAGTAAAGGTCAAGTCTCTGCAACATAAATTGTCTTTTTGATTGCCATATTTTAGCAGAACAGCAA
Organism: Oenanthe melanoleuca; assembly: GCF_029582105.1. Taxonomy (NCBI): domain Eukaryota; kingdom Metazoa; phylum Chordata; class Aves; order Passeriformes; family Muscicapidae; genus Oenanthe; species Oenanthe melanoleuca. The sequence goes on from NC_079362.1 coordinate 50,747,741, forward strand.
AAATTCTTACTAATAAACTGGTGTTTTGTTTTGCTTTTCTTCCCTCAGGATGCAATATAATCATATGCAAAATATTTTAAATGCCAATAAGACACCTGCTAAATCAAATAAGTTGGGTAGGCTGTGCTGTGCTTAGCAGTAAAATTTCAATCATCTGGCTGCTACTAGCCAGATTGTAGCATTGCAGTCTCTGGGCAGCCTTACTGACATTATTAGGATGATCTGAGGTAGCAGTCAGCATGAAAAACAGCAACAAAATCTGGCAATATATCAGTCAAAACAAGCCAGCCAGCCAGACTTAGGACAAATGATCCATGTGGGTATCTTGACCACACTTATTACACTCCAGTTAGCAAGAAAGCTTACAGAATCACTCTTAGACTGGGCTGTTGTACCACAGTACTACAAGTGTCAGACTCTGGCTCAGTGTGGATCCTGAGGTGGCAGAGGGAGAAGATGTGAATCTCAGCACTCACAGCACAGCAGCGTGAATGAGGGACAGCCGGGCTCTCTGAAAGCTGGCAGAGAACACACTGGGCTGTCTCACCACCCAAAGCCCTCAGGAGGATTTTACCATCTATCCTGCTGAGGACAAACCCTGAAAATCAGACAAGCTTGTGCTGTAGCTTCACAACCAAGGAGCTCAGCCTATGTGGCACGTGGGGGTACTGACAACTCTCACTCCCATAATTCTTGGACATCAGTTGGGAAAACAGCTAGAGATACAGCAAAGCAGCAAACATGATGCTGATGTGTCTTAAACTCCTCTTAAAAGAAAGTATTCATGGGTGCAGAGTCCCCTTCCACATGATTTTAGGTGATGTTTGAGGTAGAAGAGATTTCTGTTACTATACTATACAGAGCCCTTTTTGTTTAATTTTTTTTTTGTTTTCTTCTACTTTGGCTAGTACTTCTGTACACCTTCTGTTTAGCTATTTGAGACTAGATTCAGCAACAGCACAGGGAGAATCTGAGAGAATCTGTAAGCACACAGAGGATAGAAATATATATCTTTAGGACTCTGTAAACAGAACCCTTTCACTGGAGGTGTTTTAAGTACCCCAAACAGAATGGTACAAGTTTTCAGCATGCCATACTTGATCTTTACAACATTCCTACTGAGTATTTTAGAGAGGAGATGGATATGGCTCTTTCCAACCCTTGTCTCAGCTGCCATCATTGGGATCTCTGGTATGAGGAAGAAGAGCAACACAGAGTCCTCAGGCAGTTGCAAAAGTGAACTCCTTTGTTGCAGAAACCAGGCCTTTTTAAGCAGTTAGCCTTTTATCAGTTACATATATTTAAAACACAGCAAACATCATCCAGCCAACCACCATACACCACAATGTGAACATGGGAGGGTGACATAACTTGCTTTTCTACCTCTAATTCAGCTAAATTGCTCCCAGCATCCTTTTCTACTTAGCAAAAGTAACAGGAGTGAGCCATGATTTCACAAGGCTTTCTTTTTATGAAGTTTTATCTACAACACTGTGGCTCTTCCCAGAGTCAATACAAATGGAGGCCTGACACCACCTTCTGAACGAGGAGAAGCTGGTGCCATGGCTGGACACAGCACCTACCTACTAAGGGAGATTTAGGACAATCTCATTTGCTGCTTCTCTTGCCCTGCTATGCTGCACTCTTATTTACAGTGCTAAGAAGTGTTGCACACACTCTTATTAAGCACAGGTACATCCTCCTGATCTTGTGAATTTGTCCCATGGCAGAAGGGAGCTGAACTGAAGTATCCATTCTTGTTCTGACTTATATCTGTGAAGAGGAATACTGGAGCTGTAACTGCTTCAAACCCATTTCTTCTCATAGGGGAACCTGCTCATTGACAAGCCTTAATTTGATTCTTGGAATAGATCCTGATCATGTCTCTAGGCAGGGAGCACCCTTATCAGGCATTTAGCACTGTGGCTCAAAACATGCCCACATGTCAGATTTATCTGGATGCACAGTTTTCTGAAATCATCAAACAGAAAGCTAGCAGTACATGAAATTATTCATACAGTAGACAGACCATTAATAGCATGGAATTTATTGTAAATATACATTTAGTAAATGATGTGCTTATTATTATTAACACAAATCTAGGTGAAAACCCAAGGCATAATGTGTTCCTGAAAGGTGTGACCATTGAGTATTCTGGGATCAAACTTTTTGCTTCATTCCATACAGACACTGCATTGAAATCCTTGAGATTAAATGGGCATGAGTCTGAGTTTAACAAATTACAGATGTGTATATACATATTAAGAACATTGGATGCATTGTACTCTAAAATGCTATTTTACTTACGGTCTTTTTTCAGCACTTGTGATTACTGGCAATAATACAAGAGACTATCCCACAAAGTGCACTAAGATCATATGACACAGAGAGGACACTGTCATCTACTTCATGATTTAATATCTGTGACACTCAAGTAATTCATGGTCTCTGGACATCCAAGATCACATCAACTATGCAAAGTGTCAAACTACTCAGTGCATAAAATTAACCACTTCTAGAAGAAAATTTTTTAACCAGCTCTGCAGAGGTCAATAGAAAGCCTCTTGTGCCAGCTGCCAGGGAAATTGGGTAAGGTCTATACTTAATTAATTTTGCCTTAAGAGAGAAGACAACAGGCTGATCAGACATTCTGCCTGCACTGCATGACCAGTTCACAGGCAGTATGATCCACAAAACACTGCACTTCCAGAGTTTGACTGTTCATCTCATAAAGGAGGTGGGAGCAGCTGCTGTGCCACGGAGCTGGGGCTGAACAGCCTTGCTGACTTTGTTCTGCACATCTCCATCTGCTCTGTGACTTCTACCCAGGAGGTATTTTCTTTAGGGACACTTTCCTAGTCCACTTTCCATCCTGTAGCAGCCTGCAGCACAGAAACACTAGCATTTCAGAAGGAAAGTCCTTGCAGTTGAACCCATCTGGTTTAACCACGTACTAGAGACCTGGATGATACACTACTGGGGGGATATATATAGCTATAAATTAGTAGCTCCCTCCTCTAATAGTGATGAGAAAACTCTTTCAAATATATTTATGACAGCAAGACACTCACAAATAACTAGTTTGGGAAAAAAAATTAATCATATAAGATTTTTACCAAGAAGTAAGAACACATGAGAATATACCCAAGGCCCAAGTCATTTGTTGTGGTGTGACTCCAACACCATACCAGATTTTCATGCCATAATGATCAAACTAATGCTATCTAAACTCAACACACCAAATTATGTGCGACAGCAGGAGATATACCTGGGCTTCAAGTGCTAGTGGGTGAACTCTGCTGATTTCAGAGAGGCATCATAAAATCCCAACCATGAAATTGTGGAAGTAAATGGCAGCTTACCCACGACTGCCTCAAAGCCAGACTGTATCCACTTAGGGAAAACTGCAACATAAATGTGATAATCCCTTGCTGCCCAGATTCCTTCCAGATTATCTTTGGCTATACATCATGCGTCTCTTAAAATCAGTGGAATTGCCACACATTAAAGAGCATATTGCAGAGAATTGCAGGTATGCCACTCTTTCAGTACAAGAAAAAAAATCCCTGGGACCTAAAAAAACAAATGTTCATGCAGTCAGGAATGAACTTTAATTACATTTTTCCATTCTTTTTTCTTTCTTTTTTGCTGAGGAGTTACTTTAAGCCTAGGACAACCATATTTGTAAGGATTTATGGACAATAAGATTTTCGTTGCAACTTAACTGCAAATAGCATGGAAGCAAATCAACAAATAAGGTCTCCTTTTCATTTTTGCAGGAGCAGAACGTGCCCCCAACACAGAGACCTCCACAAGTCAGTGCTGCTCTGCCTGTGTTAGGGCTGCCTGCCTAGCAGCAGGTAACACACACAGACACCAGCAAAGGTAGAAAACTCATTGTGCACTATTCGAGAACTCTGCTCCAGAATAATAATGGGCAATAATAAATAAGAGTCCTCAGCTCTCTTCTTTGGCTGAATAGGTCCAGCTGAGTCAGAGAAGACCACATCTCGTTTTTCCAATGTGTACTTTTGTTAGGTCAATACAGGGACTGTTATAGAGCGGTAATGTGAGCTGGGTAATGTGCGCAGGTTCTGGGGCTTTATTGTGTCCCTGCTATGTTAATTAGTATTAGGAACATGATGGATTGGCAACACGTGTATTTTCTGAGTCTTAAACCAGCCCTGAGAGTTTAGCACTCCATTATTTACACATCACAGGAACCCAGGGATGTTTACTTTAAAAAGTATCACTTACAAGAATGAAACACTCTAATTCATTCCTGATAGGGGCTGTGCGAGCACCCGCCCAAGATTCAGGTTCTGCAGGACAATGTGCCAGCCCTGTCCAGGGTCATCCTGGGAATCCCACATCAAAACCTTCTCTGAAGCATCTCCTGAGGGAGTGACTGATGGAGAAGCACCAGCCTGGAGAAGCAGATGTTCTCTCCCCATGGCTTATCTGGCAGAGAAGATAGGAGCTGGGAGTTTGGGAGAAGTGTGTAAGACACATCTCTCAGCCCAATTGCCCCATAGAAGAGAAATCAGAGGAATAGACAGGGCTGTTGCCCTCCCCTGGCCATGACAGACCTCTCTCTGCAAGATATGCTACCCTACCAACATACCAGCCAGCAAGAGAAATCTCCTCTTTGCAATCTGGAGGTGAAAATCAGCATGCAGGGAACAAAATTCTAAAAGACCCTCAGACTTTCTCAAAGAGCCAAGGAGAAAATGCAGCAACCTGTGCTAAATACAATTTTTCCATAGCCAAATCCAACAAAATGACCCTTCCATGCACCAAATAATATAAAACCCTCATCTCTGCTCCCTAATGATGCTCCTCCCTGGAAAAATTCTGTGAAGTTTTCCATCCTTCAGTAGTATGGGAGAAGGTCACTTGTCCCACATAATTCTTCCAAAGAAGCACTGATACCTCCAGAAGACAACAGCTGCTCTATTTCCTTTTTGTGCAGTCTTTCTTTCTCATTACCTGGCAACCTCTGGAGTCCCAGGACCAGCTGTCTTCCTCATACATAGCTTTACTCCCCATCCCAATCTTCCTCACCTCAAACTGGGACTGGCAAGCTAATATGCTTTCTCACTATTAATATTTAAAATTCCTGCACAGAAATCTGCAAGGATGACAACATTAACAAAACAACCAACCAATCCAACAAACAAAGACGACTTCACCTTCTAGCAAACCAGCCAGTAGCCACCAATTTTGCAGCCATTCTGTAGTGCTGGTTCTGGCAAATGTCCTAGAACAACTTTGTAATCTGAATGTATACTTGGGATTGCCTTTCATTTTCCCAGTTACAGTGGAGAGCAACTAATAATTAGTAGAGTGGACTCTGCTAGAGTAATGGACCTGAGACTGACTTGATAATTCCCATTGGTCTTTCAGCATTGGCTGGGAGCAGCTAGAAACCAATGACTTGTGCAGCCAAGTGTTCAGATAGTAGTAGTTGTAGTTGTGATGTTGCTGAGTTGGCTTTGTGTATTAAAGCATGTGCTGCAAACCCCAGAAATACAAACCCAAGTGGATGATTGCAATCAGAAAAGAAGCACCAAAGTCACTTCCAGATTGTCATTGAACTACTTTCACTCTACAGACCATGATTTTTATAGTCAGTTATGTCTGTGTAATGTGACAGAGACAATTTAAGGTAAATATTCATGCCCATGAATTGGATTTGTTTGTGTCTTCTGTGCCACCTATTATCTGTAGACAAAGCCACTTTCTCCCATGTTCAATTGTCTATAGGTTAAAATACATGGCTTAGTGAGGCCAGCACATTTACAATCACCATGTGAAACTGGCATGGTCTCGGTGATCTTGCCATATTGGCAGTCAGGAAGAGAAGTTACTTTAACTTGAAAACTAAAGGTGGACACTCTGTATCTTGGTGGATACAAAAACACATTCAATATATTATTTTAACCAGTTTTTGGTGCAAGCATCCTCTAAGGACTTCTGGGGGATTTTTTGTTTTGTTCTGTTTTGTTTTGTTTTGCTTTGCTTTGTTTTTTTAGTGAATAAAAGGAGTGTTGGCAGTGCTGCTGTCAACAGCTGCAAAGCTAAGAAGCAACTCAAATAATCAAAAAAACATAATCTAAGGAGATATATTTCAGGTCTGTGTCACATCCTACAGTATACAGTGTGTCATCACAGCTTGTCTACCATGTCAGCATCTGAGCAATAAACAACACCAGGACAGGCCAGATGTGCTGTATAAATGACCAGTTTGTTATTGCTCCAGAGAAGTTAGACCAGCATGTGGCAAGGTGCACGAGCACTGCAGATCACTTTGGCCCCTCTTAGTACCTGAGATAAGAATGATCAAAATCAGGAGTACAACAATCACCTCTCACAGCTTGCTCTCAGGCAAAGCCATTCTTGCAGTTGGGAGAATGGTCTTTCAGCTCTTTAATATTAGGAAATTTAATAACTTGCATTCTGCATTGAACCCTGCTCCCTGCAATCCTAAAACTTTACAGCAGCCTCTGAGCAATGCCAAAGCACAAGCAGGCAAGTACAATCACAAGCCTTTGCAGGATGTTGTTCTCTGCAGTCATTTCCTGCTTCTCACATGTAGAGGTAACAGACACAGCTAAAGAGGCTGAAATGGGCTTTATGGCTTGGCACATCTTTAATAAAACAGGAGCCTTGGTCATATGAAGAAAAGGACAGTGCTGGGATATAAATACTGCAGCACTTCAGAACTGCTCTGGCAAGCAGAACATCTGTTTGTTACATTTCCCAGTGTTTTATTTTCAGTTGCCCATGACAAAGAATCAGAGCTTTTACCAGCACAAACCACACTCAGTCATAAACACAGCACTATCCTTTTGAGGCATACCTTGAGCATTATAAAGCAACAACTTTATTCTAGGGAAGTCATAGAGTCAGAAATCAGGGCACAGGAAAGACAGTTTAAGAACAGGCCACATTTTATGAAGAAAGTATTTTACTCACAGGTAAGGGGATTTATTTTGTGTGAACACAGAGACTTTAGGCAGCATGAAGGAGAATTTGGAGAAAAGTTTCTTGTGGTAAAACAATCTACACTAGAGCTCTCCACAAAATCCCTACAATGATATTAACCTACTGACACTCATCTCAAGGAATGAATTTTGGTAACATAAACTTTATTCTGTGCTGTACATTAGCTCAATATCACTACTGAACATGAAAGAGGATGTGTTCCAAAAATGTTATTGCTAATGGGAAAATCAGAAAACACCACACTCAGCAGTAAAATCCATAAGGAAATTCACTTGAGGCCACATCCAAGGTATAACTATCCTTGGTTTAGTCTTCATTTTATGTGCACCATTGAAAAGTGTTACATTGTGAACTCACTTCACTGTAATGAAATGCTATTTTAATAAATATACCCTTGATGGGTCTCTGGGTCAGCCAAAGACCTCAGAATGATTCAAACATAGAGCAAAGCAGTCATCAAGTAAAATGAACATTCTAGTCAAACTCAAAAGAAACCAGACCAAGGTATCTCTATGCAAAAAAAAAAAAAAAAGAAAAAAAAAGCACTTGCTGACCCTACTATGCCAAATATGAGTTTAGAGAATAAATCTATTTACACAGCTAACAACTTTTTAAAGTCTTGCACGTTGGAGACAGGCAATCAGCTTCTCCACAGAAACTGTCTCACAAAACACTTGTGGCCTGAGCATCCCTACACAAAAAGAGATTTACTAAGGCAGTGAGGCACTGTGTCTGTGTACTGCCTATTTCCTAAGCACAAAGCATAAGTCCCAGAGCAAATAAGGTGAAAACTGCTTGACATTACTGCCATCTCTCCCAACACTAAAGATTTATTAAAGTACATTATATTAATTGTATCAATGCAAGGAAAATATCCCAATGCACATTCATCCTATATTGCAGAAATGAGACTGAACTGGCTGTTTGGTTTTTTTTTTTCCACAGCATCTGAAGTTACAGTAGGAATTAGCAGTGGCAATGGGAAATTCCTTTGCTGCTGAAGTGGAGAGCTTAGCTGGAAAGAGATGTAGAAGAAATGGTGGTGACCTGCAATTTTCACAGCTCTCTGTCTCCTGACAGGCCAATCCCTAAATTTATTCCAGACACAGAGACAGTTAGAAGTACAGTAAATCAAATCCACAGGAACTGTCCCTCATTCAGAATTGAGACCCTAGCATTGTCAAATAGACAGGATATTTTTAAGGTAAAGGGGGTGAAATTCAAGCCTATCAGCAGGACTACTTCATGGACAGGACATAATAGGGACTGTTTGGCATGAAGAAGAAGACAGCCTAGGTAACTCTCACTTCTTTTGAGGCACAAGGCATTACCACAGGCACTTTTGTTTTGACTACAAAATGCTTTTCTTTTGAGAATGTGAAAAATACTGCTGCATCTGGCATTAGTCCTACTTTCCAGGCAGATCTTTAGTTCGTATTCTGATGCAGCACACTGAAATAATCTGGTATAGACTATAACCAAGAGGGATCAAGGTAATAAGTAGCAAAAAAGAGGCTTGAGATGTCCAACACAAAGGCAACTGGGAAAAGGTTTACATCTTCATATCAAAAAGCAGCTAGCAGCTAGTGGTCCAGCACTGACAACCTCATTGAAAAGATCCACATATATGTATGGGCACTGCCACACATCTCTGGACTGACCAGACACTAATTAACTTCATCTCACTGACATAATTTAACTGCCTAGTAGCAAGAAAAATGTAAAATTTTGGTTACACACTGAAGAAAAGAATAAGTCTCTAGAATTATAAAGGAGAAAGGCAATATTAAATACCTTGAAACACTGATACACTAGATGAACCAAAGGTTTGTCACATGTCTTTGTCCCAGTTTCAGCTGGGATGAAGTTAATTTTCTTCTCAGGAACTGGTCCAGTGCCCTGGTTTGGATTAAGTAGGAGAATAATGATAACATGGTGGTGTTTTATTTGATGCTCAGGAGTGCTTAGCATAAAATAAGGGACATTTCAGACTCCTGCCAGCGAGCAGGGACACAAGAACATAGCTGGGACAGATGACCCAAACTGGCCAAGGGGTTATTCAGCACCACAGAGCAACTTCATGTGCAGTATATAAATGGGGAATAGTTGTCCAAGAGGAGCTGATCACTGCTAGGGAACAGGTTGGGTATTGGTCAATGGGTGGTGAGCAACTATACCATGCATTAATTTTTCTCTTCAGTTTTATTCCCCTCTCCCCCTGTCCTTTTCATTACAAGGAGACTCAGGGGTGACCTCATCACTCTCTACAGCTCCCTGAAAGGTGCTTGTAGTCAGGTGGGGTTGGTCTCTTTCTCCAGGCAGCAACTGACAGAATGAGAGGACACAGTCTTCAGCTGTACTAAAGGAAATACAGGTTGGATATCAGGAAAAAGTTTTTCATGGAAAGAATAATAAAGTACTGAAATGTTCTGCCGGGGAGGTGGAGGAGTTGCCATCTCTGGATGTGTTTGAAAAAGATTGGATGTGGCATTTGATCCCATGGTCTATTTGAGGTGTTAGGGCATGGGTTGGGCCTGATGATCTTGGAGATCTCTTCCAACCTTGTGATTCTGTGATTCTGATCATCACCCAGCCACAACATCGTCACCTGGCCACAGGGCCAGGGGTCCCATCCTGGTCCCATCCCAGTCCCATCCCTGGTCCCATCCCCTGTCCTAGCCTGCATCCCAGCTCTGATCTCATCCCCAGTCCCATCCTGGTCCCATCCCGGGTCCCAGCCCAGATCCCAGCCTCAGTCCCATCCCCGGTCCCAGCCAGTCCCATCCCGATCCCATCCCGGTCCCATCCCTGATCCCATCCCGATCCCATCCCAGTCCCATCCCGGTTCCATCCCTGGTTTCATCCCCAGTCCCATCCCGGTCCCTGCTGGTCCCATCCCAGTCCCATCCCTGATCCCATCCCGGTTCCTATCCCAGACTCATCCCTGTCACATCCCATCCCATCCCCGATCCCATCCCGATCCCATCCCCGATCCCATCCCCGATCCCATCCCATCCCGGTCCCATCCCAGTCCCATCCCGGTTCCCAGCCGTGCCCGTGCTGTCACTAGGTGGGGCCATCGGCTCGAGCCAGCTGGGACGGGTCTCGGAGCCCAGCCCTTCTCTTCCCGTCCCGGATTAATTACTGCTCCTCAGCCCTTACAAACCCACCCTGAGAACAGCCAGGCCTATTTTATGTGAAGACAAGGCTGTGCTTTTGCTGTCCAGTATTTACTCCAGGTATTTGTTCTAATAATATATGTTACATGGTCTGAGTAATATATGGTACAGTCATTTGCAACTGACTTTTTCCTCTTCTAATCTCAGCTCAGGGCTGAATTCAAACACAGTTGCAATTCTAGACATTTGGAAGGGGAAAATATAACCTATTTCCCGAGGAACTCTCAAATGTCTTGTACGCACAGTTCACATTTTTACCTGAATTTGCACTTTTCCAGTTTAAGGTGGAGAAGGGAACCATGGACTGAAAGACTGCAGCTACCATTTCTTCACCACCAGAGATTATTTAGGGTACTGGTGAAATAAAAAGCAATTTGAGTTCTTTCAGGCAGTGATTTTAAACCTCTGCAGGAAAATTAAAACCAGGTCACAGTAACTAGCTGACCTGCATTTTCAGGCCTCAGAAAGTGTGCAAAAACAGGAGGACTGGTGTTGCAAAGGAGGTGAGAGGTCAGAGTAGAGCCCCTAGGAGCAGGATGGTGGTGATTGTACTGCCTCTCACCACACCCACCACCACAATGACTTTGCCTATTGCCAGAACAAGAGAACAGCAGAAAAAAAATCATAAACTGAGAGCAGTGATGACCAGATCAGGAAATATATGAATGCCAAACTATAATTCAACAAGCAAGGTGTTTGCTTGAGTTTTTCTATGTCAGAAAATAAGCCGTTCACCTAGGGGTTAGTCATAGCATTTCCATATACATACAGCATGCAAGCCTGCTGAAACCTCACACAGTGAACTTTCTGGGACAGGAGGGAGGCTTGAGCACAGCACAGGGAGACAGCTCCTTCCATGCCCTGGTTCTGGGATAGATCATTCTGTTCCCTTTTCAAGGCAACAGCAATGTGGGCATAAACTCTGATAGCTCAGGCTTGGGCCTGGGAAAGACCCACTCCCCAGAAGCTATTGAAGGTCAGAAATTATCCTTTCCTTCCCTCCCCTCTCTCCCTCCCTCCCTCCCTCCCTCCCTCCCTCCTTTCAAAGTTCTGCAAAGCAGCCCCAAATCCAGCCCAATTCCCACCTGTTTGCAAGGGCTGTAGCAATTGATGCCTGAACTCACCAACATAGGTGAGAACAGCCAAAGGAGATATGTGTGAGTAAGTTAAACTAATGCTCTCTTCCCTTTGGAGCCCTAGAAAACTTATCACTTTGTTTTTGTAAAATGTTTGGGAAATATAAAAAAATAATTAACTTCTCCTTCATATCATTCTTTCCTTGAAAATTAATTATTTGGCAATGGAGATAAAGGAAGAAAAATATATGTGGCCAAATTTTCCTTTTGTTTTTATCTCTGTTGATATATTTTTCATTAGAAAAAAAAAAGAGATTATAGGAGAAAGAGCAAGGAAAAAAATTCGTAACTTACACATAGCTAACATAACTCTACTAGTGACTGAATCACATGGTCTAAAATGTAATAACTAGGCTGTGAGTTTGGTTAAATCTGTGAAGGGTATTAAAGTCTCCTGAATAGGGTTTGAAGTAAGGATGGAGCCATGTCAAATAATTTTCTGTAATTTAGTAATGTTTCTCTTGAGAACATGTTGTTTTTTTAACATATAGAATATGTAGCCATACCAGACATTGAGCATTGTCCTTACTTTACTTGAGAAAAAGGTACATTCAAGGTGAGAACCAACTGGTTTAGGTTCCCAGGAAAGTTGCTAGCTTGCAAGTGCAATGGGGACAGCTGCACCCTTCAGGAACCTGTTCCTAGTGAGTCAAGTTGTTAATATACAGAGGCAGAGAAACTTAAATTTTTGCCACAGTTCTCCCTTAGGTACTATGACCTGTGAGGATTGCTTCTGCATCCTTTGTCACATGAGTCATTTAGCTCTTATAAGCGATAAAGTGATTTAAAAAATCTAGATTTGGCAAGCATGGAAGTATCTCTAAGTATTTCAATATCTCCTTTGTGTTTTTATGTGTATGGTGAATTTTGTCTCTCACTCTTCCCAGTTTATACTCACCATGGCAAGAAGGAATGTCAGCAATGCACAGAGAGACTAGGCTCCAAAGAAAGATGTTTCCAAAACTGGGTTTTGGAAAAGCTTCTATCAGCTGCCACAAGCACTTCCACAGTCACGCTGCTCCACGCTCCTCACTTCACACTGCCTTTCTCCTGCTGATGTGCACCCACTCCCGAGGGGCTGCAGCCCCCAAGAGGAGATTTTACTGCTGGCCAGGGTCTGCTCACCCTCCCCAGAGAGGAGGAGACCAGCTCCTCCTGAGCCTGCACACCTCCTGAGCCACACAAGTCCTGGAAGAATTAATAGATTTCATTGTGTCTCAAATTCTGCCCTTTCACTTTTCATCAACCTTTTGTTAATTCGTGTATTCACTGCCTCTAGGGGGGAAAAAAAGGCAATTAGTACAATTTTGTCACAAGCCTTCTGGTCTTATCTAGGTGCTGCAGAGGAGAAAGTTGGAATTTATAAAGTTCATAAACTCATAAGAGGAAGGAGGAAGGAACCCAAACAGTGTTTACCTTAAGTCTCACATCTTTTAGCCATTTTATGGCAGTTGTTCGCTCAGGACTATCTAAGGATAATCCTGAGGTTTTCAGGAGAATTCTTGCTGAAGGCAGTCATAGGTCAGATATTGAAAAGCTACAGACTCTCTCTCACAGAGAAAAAAAAAAAGAAAGAGAGTCCTATCACACATGATCTGGTAAACACTATGTTCTACTCTCTTGTTCACAGAACACTTAAACTCTTTGAGAATTTTCAGATAAAACAAATTAAATCCTTGTAGCAGTTATCTTTATCTCATAGGGAGGGAAACCTCTTCCTCAGGTTATAGGGCAGAGCAAGGATGTAACTTTGCAAAGGTTCCTCCTGTCTATCTCTCAGCTTAATCTCCTGCACAGCTTGCAAGGAGATAAAGTAGCCAGCCACACTCCTAAGATGCTGTAAATGTTTTCTTTCTGTTGCAGCCTCAGGAGGGCACGGTCTCTGGCAGCAGGCTCTCTTTAAAGTATATCTCCCTCTGTAGAAGCCAGATCTTTCTGTAGATGTGATTCTCTGTACCCATGCTCTACATGATCTGCTTCCTGTTAGCGATCCAAGGGTTGGATTCTCCCTTGAGGTCATGGTCTGGCCTGTGTTCAGGCATGCTTAGTGAATAGTGTGGCTGTGGCTCTCAAGCACTGCTGCTAATGTGGAAATCAATGAAAATAATCTCTAGGGAGGAACACAACCATTCACCAAGATTCCCACTGCAGCATGTGTGCAGCACTGAGTCAGACATGAAGTCTGTGACAGTGCAGAAATGCCTCAGGGAGTGTATTAATGAAACATTGTTTTGGGTGAAAACTCTTGTCTTTGTTATCTTCCAGTGGCAGACTAGTGTGAAAATGTTAAATACTGTATTAAGTTAGTTTTTATAGGGAAGGAAGAAGAATGATGCGTCAAAGTTAAATGTCCACTAAAATTGAGGTTTAGATAGTATGCATTCAGAAATAATTTTATTTTCCAGTAATGACAATATGCAATATCACGTAAGAAATGAAATTGAAGAATTGATCTTATTCTTCAAATACAGGATAGCTTCAATATTAAAATTAACATATAAATTTAGCATAAATCTTATTTCCCCACTCACGTCTGCTGAGTAAATGCACATAAAGAATGAATCACTGAAACAGTATACTGAGAGAATCAAAGTCATTTTTCAAAGATGTCAGCACAAATGTGAGGTAAGCCTGTTCACCAAGCACACAATAAACGTTGCAGAGGTGCCCCTTCAGACCCATAAGGAGGACAAGTGGGGGACCCCCAGGAAGGCAGCACAACACCAGCAAGGACAAGGCAAGGGGCAGGTTGGGACAGGGCATCCCCACTGTGCTGTGCTCTCCTGCTGTGCCTCTGGCTGTTCCCTTACCTACAGGTGTGAGAGGTACCAGAGAATGTGAGCAACACATCAGGGCTCTCCATGGCCTTCCTCTGAGGGAGAAATCATTATTGTTATTGTTTACATCCTCTTTGGCTTTAACCACCTTGTCACAGCCAGAGGTCAGCTAGTGGGGATTTGGGGTCTGCAGAGCCCACTGCACTGTGTCTGGCAGGCCTGAGACCAGGACAAGCAGAGCTGTGGGCAGAAAGAGCTTCCTGTGGCATTTCCCAGAGAGCTGACAGGGAAATCACCTCTCAGACAGGAAAAAAACCGGCCTGGGGAGCCCAAAAGAGGCTCCTGAGGGGCTGCTCAGATAAGAGTGGGAGCTGTGCAGAAGACACAGGGCTGAAGGTCTTTTGCTCCAATAAAGCCACAGCTGCACAAATATCCAAAAAAAGTGTTAAAAAAAAAAAAAAAAAAAGTTGGGCTCTGAGATCCTACCAAGACCTCAACAGGCTCAAGGCATCCTACTTGACACTTTAATTTTTTAGGGTTTTTTTTTTTTCCTCCTGGGGGTCCTTCTGAGCATCAATGCTTCCAGCTCCAGCCCTCCTCACCCCGATGCCTTCTCTTCCTCAGCGCGCAGTACTTGCTCGGACGAGGAGATGCCCTCGTTTGCCACAAGATGGAGCAGGGAAACGCAAGTTGTAGGGGCTGCTCCGGCCGGGCTCCCACCTGCACAGCCTGAGAACAGGTCCCAGCACTGCGTGGGACTTGCCAGCACGCCAAGGGATCCTCAAAAAATTGTATCTGCCTGTATGCCAGCCACTATACAATACAACTGGGTGAACAAAGCAATTTCTCAAAAGAATCACTGCAGGCCAATTCATATTTTTGAAAAAAGTATTCTTCTGGATAGCTAAAATATTGTGTGGTCAAACAAGAATTACTGCTCAACATAAAAATTTGCATTTATTTTTTTAACAGAGATATATTTGCTTTATTTAAGGAAAGAATTATTTGTCAATTGATTCAAAAGTTATTTTATAACATGAGAGGCAGGGATTATTTAACTTGTTTTTCAGAAAATGGTTTGTCAAAAGAGATAGAATTTTAAATATCATACTTTCAAATCTGCATTTTTCACCACGAGTGTGACAAGAGTTCATTCCATGTTAGCCAAGGGTCATCTCTCTGAAAGATGTGTCCCAATGCCAAGCTGCCAAAATTCAGTTCTCTGAAAACCAAACCACAGAGGGTATGAGCTTCTGCAGGTACCACAGTTTGGTCTTTCTGCTGAAGATGATTCTACGTCTGTAACAAAACAAACACACAAACAAGCAAAACAAACAAAAAACCTCCACTGAGGTTTCGTTTAAAGTACAGGGGATGCCTAAGATTTCTGAAAGAAGGAAATCTGCTCAAAACTGGAGCTCCTGGGCCTGTCTTAGAGCTCCTGCTCTTATCTAGCCTTTGACAGTTTCCCCATGGTTTTGGAGCACAGTGTTTCACTACCACCTGCCTTTCTGTTTGCAAGATTATTTTACACACTTTTCTCTCTGGGGTGGCTGTAAGATGAATTTGTTTACAAGTACCATGTGAATGCAGGCAAATCTGTCAGTACACAACTGAAACTCTGCATTTAGGAGAACTCCAGATGCTTGCATGTTTACACTTCCATAAGGGATTTTTTTTTTCTCCTCCCTTCCCCTGCTTTTATGTCTTTGCTCTGTAGCATAACCAATAAAAATGTTCTTCTGAACAGGTTGGAAAGTTATGCAAGATAAAGTATCATTCAGTTAATTTATCCCCGAAGGAAAATAAAGTCATTATTTTATTCTCCTTTTTGTGCGTATTCAGTACCTTTATAAAATGAAAGATTCACTGTGTGCACAAGACTTACAGAATATGAAATGCCAAATGAGAACACAGGCATTTGTATCAACAATGACACCAGATAACATGCCTGATACACTTATACAGCAGTTTTAAAGCCCATCTGCTTCAGAGTCCAACTTCATGGTGGCCTTGCCTTTTTTTTGAGGTGTGGGAGTGATCCCCACACCTGAAAGACTGGAGAGTCATTTCATCTGCATTCAGAGGTGTGTTTTGTAGAAGTCAATTGTCAAGCATATGCAGTTACTTTTGAACGAAATGATACTAAAAGCTTAACAAACTTCTAAGTGGACATTAAACTTGGAGGCATTCCTCATCAGAAGCAATTCCTAATGTTACTCAGACACACATAAGATATGCAGTGTAATCTATGCATGCAATCATGCAATAAATTTTTCAAACCATTACTTTTTCTAGGGGAAAAGGGAAGTTGCCTTTTGGCTAAAAAATATTTAAATATTTTAAAGAAATGCCCGCTATTACATCCTATTTTCCTTTTTTTTCTACTTCTACAGAATAAGAAAAAAAAAGATGCTTCTGAAGCATTGGGAGAGCCTTTTGTTTTCTGCTTTCTGTGATTGTAGCAAGCTCTACTTTACTCAGCTGAGCTTGGAAATGTCTGCAGTGCAAATACAAGAGACCTCAGCTTCCCTGATGACAACTTTTGCCTAATCTCAATTGCAAGTTACAAGTCAGGGAAGCAAAACCCAGACTTGGAAAAAGAGGTTTCCCCTGACTGCAGCTGCTGGAGCTGGACATTTTAACCCCGGCTGAGAACTAATCAGCTCTCTATCTTCAGAATGTTATTTGCCCAGTATAAATGACATAAACCAAGATCATCATCTTAGTTTATTTTTCTAGAGTCCTTAGCATGCTACATTAACCTGACAATGCTTAATCTGGTGTTCATTTCACAATACACTTCATGCAATTCACAGCTGTAATTGGTTTTACACTGACATTACACATTTCGACCTAGCCATGGGAAAAGAATAACTCTTAATAATATTTCTCTGAAAAGTGTCCAAGCTCAAACGGCACAGAAGCAGCTCATGTTGTTTGCATGTGTGTATTTCTTTCTTCTGCCTTTTCTTTCACTGAAAGGATGATCACTGGCATAAGATTATAAGGCCCTTGTTCTAGTCCATTTGCAATTGAACTACGTTTGCTTGATTTCTTATGTCCTGAGGAGCTCTCAATTATAAAACAGCATTCAAGTATTCTAGTTTAACATCCCCATTTTTCTGAGTTAAGGAACAAAGTAGACCTTGGGCTTCTGTTTCCATTATGAGTCTTCTAGAGTCCCATAACTGGTATCCATAAAGTCTTCCTTTGCAGCACACACTCAGCACTAAAGCCAGAGTATTGCTATTTGGCATTATCCAGTGAAGTGCAAGAAATTAAATAAGTTACTTTATTGCTATAGTACACTATCAAGCAAAGTCCCTTTTTAATACAATTGCAAGAGTTTTGTAGAGTACGTGTCCCTCCTCTTAGGGGCCAGTAGTTCAGCTGCACTGTGAGTATCGCTTATCTGTCACATGCCAAATGTCAGTCTAAGAAGATGTGTTGAGTATTCTTGAGTCTGAAGAATCAGACCTTTCCTCATATTCATCTTCCGTGTAAATCGGTTGCTTAGACACAATAGGACATCCGTCATCAGGAATTGAGATCCTTGGATCTTCTGTGGGGCGGGAGGGAAGGACGGGCGAGCTCCGGAAAACGCTGGCTGAGTTGCTGGAGAAAGGACTGACATACTGGGACCGCAGCTGGTACTGCTGCTGCAGCGTCATGGTGTTCCACAGGGTGACGTCGTTGGGCAGGAACGGGCTGGACTGGTTCCTGGCCAGGGTGTTCCTCAGCATCAGCGGGTAGCGCGGTGGCTGAGGGAAGGGGTGCTGCAAAGGTACAGCTAGAGGGTTCGGCACAACACTGCTGGAATCAGCAGAGAACCTCAGGGTGTCAGGAACCCTGAACGCCGAGCCCACAGACCACTTGGAAGATGAAATAGGATAGGAACTCAGCGTGTGTTCAAAAATGTGCCCGTTGGAAGGCAAGACAAGACCATCAGATTCTGCAGAAGTTCTCTCTCCACTGGCCACTGACGACCGACTGGACAGGAGAACCTCTACGGCACTCACCAGGTCACCGCCACACCCCTTCAGGATCAACTCTAGCACAGTTGGCTTTTGGTTGGGAAAAATCTTTTTCAAGACTTCAAGTGGGGGTCTGTTTGCTTTCAAACTGAATGGTAAAGAAACTGTCCCAGAAGGACCTTCTATCAGGAGATGGTTCTGCTCTGGGTGGTACTTGGGGCTGTCTGGATGGTTCTCTGCGCTCCCACCATTTTTCTGAACTGCAAAACTGACCTCATCCACTGAAACAATTTCAGGGCTTTCAGGATTGAAACAGCTTTTGGCTTTAGTCATGTCTGGGGAACTCCTTTGGTCTGTGTCTTTGTCACTGTAGGTCTCAGCATTGTCTGCTCCACTTGCATCACCCAACCGCTCCTCATTCACGTCTGCAAAGAGAAGTCAGAGAAGTTAACAGAAAACTAAGGCCAAAAGCTTCTACAGAGACACGAGGATACTGCCTACTTAAAGTGAACAGACCAGGACTCTAAGGGGGAAAAAGTGAGTTTTTTTCAAAGATCCTGCAAAAATTAAGGTATCTTCACAATGTTCCATGAGAACAAAACTGCAGAAGGATAATGAGACCTGATCTAGACATACTCTGTCTCATTCTCCCATATGCAAGCAAACAAGCTGTGATCATTTTTTTGCTGCATCAAAAATGCTGTATCCATCCTTTCTCACTGGTTACAAGGCAGCAACACACCATCCCAGTGCAAGCTTTCTCAGAGGAACTTCAGCACTTTAACATCATAATTCCTCCCTAGAACCACCTCATTGTCTGTGAACTGTAGAGGGCACTTAGAAGATTAAAATTCCCCTGCAGCTCCAAAAGCATTGGTGGAACAATTCCATTATGATTATGGGTTGAAGGTTTAAATAGTCTTCAAATAAATGAATGTATTCCAGTTCTGACTCTGAAGAAATGGGTTCCTCCCACGGCAAGAATTGTAGCTTTTCCTCTAAACCCTTAAGCATGTCTGCCTGACACCTTGTCCCATGCAAGCACATATTCCAGAAAAGTCTGGTTTGGAGAGGATATCTGGAAGGTATTTGGTCCAATATCCTTTTCAAAGTAGGAGCAGCCTTAGACAAACGGCAGGTTGCTCATGTCCCTGCTTAGCCAAGTTTTAAATAATTCCAAACATGAGGACCCCACAACCTCTCTTAGCAATTGTTCCAGGTATCTTGCTTTCTGTGTGCTAAACTAAGAAGGATGAGAGCTGAGTATGGAGCTGAAAACAAGCCCATTGAGCATGCTGTCTCCAGATGGACACTCAAAACTCTTTGGTAATGCCTGACCAGAGTATGGAACCCTTTGAAATAGGACTGCTTTTCAACAAGAAGGGAAGGATGCTTGCTCATGCCAAAGGGGGTCAATATACTTGCTTGAGATTGTTCATTGTTATTTCCCAAGAACACAGTTCTGCTGGCTTTCGTCACTGCACAATGATTACATTATTGGGAAGCATCAGTGCATGGGGAGAGGATCATTGTCCAAGCTGCTGTGGCTGACAGTCTAGTCTAACTACACGGAGTAGTACTTTTGAACACACAAATGGGAAGGACTGTCAGCAAAAACCAATACAACTGTTATCTTGGTTTTCCTGACAAACACCCCAACTAGCTAAAGTAACTGTAAGGGGCAAGCAAAGGCTTCTAAATTGTGCTGATGATCCCACCTGCCCAGCTGAGATGGAATCAGTTAGAGGTGTGCAAGCACCTGAGCCTCACTGCTCACCATCTCCTGCCTTCCTCTCACTGCAGGAAAAGGCAGAGCATCTTCTCAGTTAGTGGGCTAATTTAACATTTAGAAATCAGCACGAAAAAAATACTATTAATGCAATTCATCCACTTGAGAGAAAGAAGTCAGGGTCTGAGCAAGCCTGAGCTGAGCGAGAAGCCACTATGCTCACCACAATGGGAGCTACAAATATAGAAGAGATCCTGGCAGAGCACAGCCTGCCAGTGAGCATGGCAAAGGAAGGCTCTCCTCATGAGGATGGCTGTACCCAGCAGAAACGATGGGCCCTCCTACAGAGATGTGGGATGCTGCTAATTTGGGTTTGAAAGATAAGGGTGTATCTGAGGAATACAGATGCTGTTACAAAGACCTCACTCCTTTTAGCAGGAAAACCCATTTTGGGAACTGGTCTGTACACTGGTTACACTGCCTGTCAAGTGCAAACAGAAGCAGTAATTCTGCATGTTCTATATTACAGAGAAGGCCATGTACATTTCCTCTTTCTCATACACTCAGTGCATCAATTTTGCTTTAGCAGAATGCAAGAATTGCTTGCCTATAGCAAACTGGCATGAGCATCCTTTTGAGGAGGCGCTAAGACGTTGGCATAGCTCATCCATTACTGAGAAAACAAGAGACTCACACTGCCTTTCCCTTCCAATCCCTTCACTATGCATTTATTGCAAATCTTGGTGAATGGACTATTTATACATTCAAGGCTTGGAGGGCAGTCTGAGGGCATCCAACTACCTTGTCCCTCTCTTGACAGAGTTAGAGAGGCTGTTTAAGGAAGATCATAGCCCTAATTTTCACATAAATAGATTGCACTGTGGTATCCAGTATTACCAAATGGACTGAATGCAAGGAGAACACATTTCAGGATTACCTCATGCTCTCGTTTACAGTGTATCTTTATGGGATGAGAACAAGCACCACTGGGTGCTTTCTTCTAGAAAACAAACATCTTCAGATCAGGTTAGGTATCTCTAATATATTCCCTGATCATTACAAAATGCTATTTTCAAGATATTTCAGTTTTACTTGATTTTCTGTAGCCTTAAAAATAACCTTATGAGGCTCCCCTAAAATTTTTTCTTCAAATTCTAAAAACTTCTCCCATTGAATTTTAAATCTTTATCATCAGAAGACCACACAGATGCCAGCTCTTAGCTTTTGCACAGGGTTAGTCTCCTCATGCAGCAGAGGTCACAGCGACACGTCTCACTGTGCTGTTTCACTCGCAGGGACAGACCCGGAAAAGGAGATTTCGGTGATTTTAAATCGAAGTGGTGCTATTAACGCACGGATAATTACCCTCTGCTGGCTACCGCTGAGCATGGAGGCTGCTGTATTTTTCCCTCTGTGTTTCTGAGGGCATTTCTGTCCGCCGGTATCAGGCGGCTCCACGCCCGGGCCGGGGCGGTGCGCGGTGCCACCCCGGAGCCACCCCGGAGCCACCCCGGAGCCACCCCGGTGTCACTCCGGGGCCCGAGCCTGTCACACGGCATCTGGCCGCTCGCCTGGCCGGCCCTCGGGGCTTCCCTGCTTGTCAGGCTGTGTTTTGACTGCTCTGAACGCCCCTTGCCCGCTCCGCTGAGGGCTGGGGCAGCACCAGCTCCGGGGACTGTCCCCAGCCCTTCATGGAACAGCCGCGACCGAGATTCACTTTGTTTAAAACTGGCACAAAATAGCCATCTTCAAATTAACAAAAATTTGTGAAGATACATTTTAAATGTCCCCATGCGGCCAGTGAATTGCATGAGTATTGCGGTCATGTATTAATTGCAATTGTTTGTATTTTCAGGTACAAAAATAATTTTGTATTTAGAACGTACAACCTACAGCTTTTCACCAAAGCTTTATTTTTTTCTTTTCATAATTTGTAAGTTTCACAGGAGGACATTCTAGGCTTCAAGAAAGAAATCTCGTTCTCAGACATTTTTTACGTTTGTGGGGTTTGGATGTTTTGTTCTGTGCGAGCACTGAGGTTTTTTGCGGTATTTCTGGTGGTGGTGCTTGATTGGTTTGCTTTTTTTGGAAGGTGGAGGCTGTTTGTTTTGTCTTTCTGTGGGTTTTTGTTATTGTTTTTGTTTTTGGGAAGGTTATTTCTTTGTGTGGCTCCGGGGTTGGGTTTTTATGTGTTTGTTTTTTGGGGGGAAGTGGGTTTTTGTGGGGTGTGTGTGTGCGTGCGTGCGTGTGTATGTGTGTTGGGGTTTTTTCTCTAATACCTTCTGTTTCAAATTGCCTGTACTTAAGTATCCAGTTTGTGATTCCTGAGAAAACTATTTTCCTACTGATATAAAAGATGGGGAATATTCATCAGATAACACGCATGCAGGGACAGATACCAAGCCAGATCAGAGATGAAGTGCAAATACAGACACACATGAAACAGAAGCAGGAGAACCGTACATGCATTTACAGTAAAATACAATTTAATAAATAAAGCTGGTATGAAATTGGCACAGCGTTTACCCAAATTCTTCTTGACTATCTATACATTAATAATCCTGAGTCAAATGTTGTAAAAGGGCCAAATAAAAGTAAAATAGCTGAGAGGAAAAAGCCGGTCTCAAGTTAATAACCTGTCTGAAAAACTTGGTCTAATATTTTGGAACCAAATTTGCTTCTTCAATATTCTTACTGCTGACTCTCTGCTAAAACAGCTTGTTCTTTGATTGTTAGGACATCTCTTTTGTGCAACACGGATTTTCTTGCATCTCGAAAGTACCTGCTGTTTGCCTTAGTCGTATTATTAGGAAAGATTGATACCAGAACTAACATAATCACACAAAAAGCTAAGGCTTTGGTGGGGGCTTTTTTGTTTGCTTTGGGTGAATTTTTTAGTTGGTGGGTTTGATTTTTTTTATTTTTGCTGTCTAGTTGGAGGAGTGGGGTGTTTGTTAGCTTGATTTGGGTTTCGTTTTGGTTTTGCTTTTAATTATTTTCACTTCAGATTTTCTTCCCTATATTCGAAGAACTAAATACTCTGTAGCAGACTGATCACTGTTGTCAAATTAACACAGAGATAGCTGCACTGCATTAAGAAGCTGGCTCTGAAAATATCAGACGACTAATATAGCATATACTGCTTACTGTTAAGTTATTGTTTATTGTTAAGTCTTGATAACTACTACTACGAGAAATTTAACACGAATGCATGTGGGCAAGGAATGTTCATGGGCACGGTAGCAGGAGGAGGAATCATTCCAGATTAGGAGAGGCAGATGCAACACAGGTAGTTTCAGAACTTCCCGATTGTCCCACCGAAATGGCCGAATGTATCAGGAATAAAAGCAAACGAATATGATTTTACCTTATTTTGGGAAATATCCCTTCGGTAGTGAAAAAACTTTTCACGAGAATAAAGTTCCTGTGTAGGAAGGGGTTATGAGTGTGTTTTAGAAAACGAATGGACAGGAGATTCATCCTCTGTTTTTACAGCGATTTTAATACAGTTAGTGGAAGGAGAGGAAAGAGAAAACCCTGCCGCTCAGAGCACGCAGGATAGCTGGAAATAAGAAAGCCATGTGGTTAAACAGTGTCTGGTGGAAGGGGGCGGCAGGAACCTCTAAGGACACCGCTTTTCGCTTCGCTCTCATTCATCCTCGTCGTTTTAAAAAGCGGGGTAAAAATCCCGTCAGTGACAAGCAGGGAGCGGGGACCATGCGAGCGAGGTCTGTACAACCAGAAAGGTTCCCCGGCGGTCCCGGGGTACCCCGGTCCCCCAGCCCGGCCCCACCGCGGGAGGGAACGAGGAAGGCGCAGCGCCGAGAGCCGTGATTTATGGACATCTCCGGTATGTTTTGCTGTTTGTTTGGCTGGTTTTTTCGCTCCGTAAAGCTATTATCAGAAAGTGCTGACTGGCTGGCAAGGAAGAATTTCTTATCAATACACTTTGATTGTATTTTGCAAACAAAATGCCTGTTGCTTGGTAACATTTCACTTGAGCCTGACCTTCCCCAAAAGTTATTGCTATCAGATTCGATTTACACTCTCCTCCCGTGATTACTGTAATCTTTTAAACCGGGAACTTCATACATCAGGGTGAAGGAAAGTTGAGCATGTAAGTTAATATCGTTCCTATCCGACAGATTTATATCGTGCTGGCGGATGGAAGTTTCATTTCAAGGGGGGCTTTTCCCCTTCTCTCCCCACTTCCTCGGCCTTATTCGCCGCTTCCTCCAGGCAGGCAGGACAGCGGACAGGGGAGGACAGGGGAGAGGAGAGCTTGTGAGGAGAGCGGAGAGCGTCCGCGCCGGCGGGAAATTTGGGGAGACACCCCCATGCTCGGCCCTGGGGAGCGGCCTCCGGAACCGGGCCGAGATGCGGGGGACTGGGCTGCTGGAGGGCAGGCAGGCGGTGCCAAGGGCCGGGAAATGGGAATGTGTCCCAAACCACCGTCATCCTCGCCAGTGCCGGACTCAGCCTCGGGCCCGGTGTGCTGCTCCGGTGCTGGAGGAGCAGAGCCCCATGCGGGGTCCAGTGAGCGCCTGCACGGCCGGACCGGCTCGATAGCGCACACGGACCCGCGGGAAGCGGCGGGGCTCAGGGTTAGCCATTCCCGTCCCGGGGCACCGGGTAAAATTTTGTCACAATTTGTCAGCGGAGAGCACTGGGCTCACGGCGGCTTGCCTGCCCAACATCCCTATCGTGAAAGACTGTCAGCCCCCGCTCAGACAATGGACAGAACGCGTCAGCGGTTCCGGAGTGTTAGTTTTTCCCCCAGAAATGTGTGTTACCCACAGGTCGCACTCACAAGGTGCCATTGCAGGCGGTGGTTTCAGCACCCCCGACCTGTCGCAAGCCGCCCCGGACGCGACCGGAGGGACAGGCCGGCGCGGGAGGACTGGGCTGCCCCGCTCATTCCCCGCCACCACCCCGCTTTCCCGGTAGTATAGCTCCACAGAAGCCTTCCGGCTCCTGGCGCCGCTTTTGGTCCGAGGCTCCCAGCGCGGGTGGTGTCCTGGATGAGGTCTCGCAGCCCGATGCCCGGGGTGCGGGAAGCCGGACAGCGACTCCAGCCCGGGAGCGGGACGGGGAGCGGCAGAAAGACATGCTGCTGTGATCCAGGCGGGATGCGGCCCGTTCCCGGCCGACCTGGGCGCGGGGGCAGAAGCGGCACGTCGGGGAGCCGGCTGGCAGCGGCGACGTTCGCCGGCCCCTCTGCCACTCTCGGTGTACGCGATTCTGGCTGGGGAGCGGGCTGGCCACTGCGCGGCTCCATGCTTTTTAAGAGCGATAAACTGCACCCGACGGAATTCCCGTCCATTCCCTTCCCACGGAGCCCGTCGGGAAAAAGGGAAAGCCTTTGCCTTTACTCGTTGCGGCCCCATCCCCCAGAAGTGACAGCCGGGATCCCGGCCCGCCCTTTCCCTCCCGCCCGGTCCCGCGGTGCCCGGCCTCACCTGCCTTGGGGAGCGGCCCCGGGAGCGCGGGGGGCGGCTCGGTGGCCCAGCGGAGGGCGGCGGCCGCCAGCTCGGCGGGGGTGCGCGGCGGAGCGGCGCAGGGCGACGGCCCCGGCGGCGGCGTGTGGGGCTCGGCGCTGCCCGGCGGCCCGGGGAGCGAGCGCAGGGAGTCCGGGAGGAGGCTCTCCAGGCTCTCGTTGGCCTGCTGCCGGCGGAGCGCCACCTGCGCGGCCATCACCCGCTGCCTCTCGATGATGAGGATGCACTTCTCGCAGGTGCAGTCCTTGAAGCGGCAATAGCGCTTGTGGCCCTTCAGCCAGGACAGCACGCCGTGGTTGCGGCACCGGGCGCACTTGGGCGTCCGCTGCAGCGGAGCCCGCGGCGGCTGCGACACCGGGCCGCCCATGTAGAGGTACGGGGAGCCATAGCCGTTCATGCCCGCGGGAGGAGCCCGGCCGGCTCCGGGGCGGAGAAGGCCTCAGCGAGGGCGGGCGGAGGCCGGGGCGATGGAGGGCAGGAGGCGGGCGGCTCTGCCCGCGGGCTCGGCGGGGGCGCGGCTCCGGCCCCGGGCCGGCGGGGAGAGGCACCGCCCGCCGCGGTGGCACCGGCGGGCAGAGCGCTGCCGCCGGCCGGAGCGACACTGCCGCTGCCCGCGCCGCCCCGCCGAGCCCAGAGCCCCTCAGCCCGCCCCCCGCCCGCCCCCACCGCCACCCTCCTTCCCCGGAGCCGACAGGGGAATGGAGGGAGAGAAAGACAGAGGGAGGGAGGGAGCAAGGGAGGGAGGGCAGCGGCGGGGGGGAGTGCCTCTGCCCTACCGTCGGGGCGGCGGCGATGCCCGTGCCGAAGGGGTTCGTGCCCGAGCTGCCACCCACCCCCTGCCGCCTCACGGCTCACCCCAGAAAGCACCCGGGGCTGAGAGATGAGCGGGTCTGGGAGGTTTCTCCCGGCGTCGGCCCCGCCTCGAAAGCCCACGGGACACGGCCCACGGTGTATGGGTGCTACCGCCTGCGGCCCAACGCCGTGAGATAGCGCCGAGGGCTGAGATTAAAGTTTAGCCAAAGTTTGGCAGGTGCAAAGAGATGCTGGGAGCAGGAGCTGTCCGGGACCAGGAGCCGCCCACAGCTGCGCGGAATCGGGCTGCAGTCGAGTCCCCGCGGGGTCGCGGCGCAGAGCTGGAGAGCCGCGGTAGCCACCCGCCCCGTGGGTCCGCTGCAAGACAGCTACCTAAACGCAAACGGTGGCTGTAGAAAGGAACGTGAAACTCACGGCAAGTCAGGTTGCTTGAAACCTAAACGATAATGACTGATGCGGCGGACTAGTAGCGTCCTGCATTTCCGTACGCGGAGAGGTTTCCCACTGGAAAACGGGTATTTCACGTGTGGCAGCGAGAACCTCGAATCCGAATGTAATATATTGGTGGGGAAAAAACAACAACAACAATAAAAAAAAATACAAAACCAAAAAAGTCGTATGTGTTTTGGCTGGGGTGAAACAAATTTACCGCAAGAGTACATCTGTCCGCGGCGTAGCGTCCGCAGGCAGGCAGGAGCTGCGGCTTAGACCCGAACCTATTTCGTTGCTTTAAGACCTCCCCTGTTCTTCCCAGACATCTCTACACCATAACCGCTACACGAAATAAAGGTTTTAGCGAGGCTACTCAGTAACGAAATCAGATTTAAAACTCGGGAAATATTCGGAGAGAATAAAAGGCACAGTGTATGCTGTGAAGGTATTTGCGTGGTATTTCATTACTAGAGTCTTTCCTCATTACTTTTCTACTTTTAGAAGAAGAGTTATTCAGCGTGCTATTTCTCCCCCGGCCGTGCGCGGGGTATAAGGAGGATGAGCACTCCACCTGTAAATCGCACCGAGCCAGGGAGCTGAATCGGATCAGATACGGAGAAAAGGGCATTTTCTCGCAGCTGTAGTAGAACATAATTTTTTGCTGCCGGGGTGCATGCAATGAACTCTGCAGCTCGCAACGGGACTCCCCCGCGGGGCCTCTTGCACATTCGAGAGTCCCTATCGAGGAGAGGAAAAGGAAGAAGCGGATCAAGCATTCAACTATCACAAAATTACGCAAAAGATGATGCGCGCCCGCCCTTGAAAACCCGCTCCCTCAAAACGAAGAAACAGGGTGCAGGTGCCAGCG
Organism: Oenanthe melanoleuca; assembly: GCF_029582105.1. Taxonomy (NCBI): domain Eukaryota; kingdom Metazoa; phylum Chordata; class Aves; order Passeriformes; family Muscicapidae; genus Oenanthe; species Oenanthe melanoleuca. Next base: position 50,775,158 of record NC_079362.1, read on the forward strand.
GGGCGGTGATGGGGGTGGAAAAGGTGGGAAATCCTACTTCCCCACTATCTGGAGAGGGTCCTGCGGGGCGCCTCCGCCGCCGCAGCCGGCCGGGCCGCTGCCGGATCCCGAGCCGAGGTGCCCGGCGCGGCGGTAGGCTGGCTGAGGGCCGGGGGCCCCTCTCTCGCTTGGCTGCACATCGGGCGTTTAGGCTGAAATACCCGTTTGATATAATGCTGTAATCCTTTTCTCGTATTTGATGGGAATGGTTTCCACATCCTAGTATTGGACAACATCTATACACAGGACCAGATTCGCATTTATGTTAGCAAAACGTCCCCTGCCTGAAAGTCCATTGTAACCCAACACCTGACAACCCCGGTTCCCATTTCTCCTCGCCGAAAAGGTTTATTCAAGCACATAATGGGATCCCAGCAGAAAGCTTTTCAGACGAAGTGGCGATGGTAAACTGCGCCACATGAACTCCGTTTCCAGGGCTATTAAGCTTTTAATTGCAAAATAGCAGAGGAAATTTCAAGGTGACAATGAGGTGTTAGCAG